>NW_011494670.1:4496820-4515645 GCF_000754665.1 Bison bison bison | reverse complement strand
ATCTGGTGATGGACAGGGATGTCTGGTGTGCTGCGATTCATGGGGTCACAAAGAGTTGGACACAACTGAGCGACTGAACTGAACTGAACAGAAACAAAAGACCTATATATGGGAAAACTATAAAACACTGATGAAAGAAATCAAAGATGACACAAATAGATGGAGAAATATACCATGTTTGTGGATTGGAAGAATCAATATAGTGAAAATGAGTACACCAGTCAAAGCAATCTGTAGATTCAACACAATCCCTATCAAGCTACCCATGGTATTTTTCATGGAACTAGAACAAATAACTTCACAATTTGTATGGAAACACAAAAGACCTTGAATAGCCAGAGCAATCTTGAGAAAGAAGAATGAAACTGGAGGAATCAATCTGCCTGACTCCAGACGACACTTGATGACTACAGTCATCAAGATAGTATGGTACTGGCAAAAAGACAGATATACTGATAACTGGAACAAAATAGAAAGCCCAGAGATAAATCCACACATCTATGGACTCCTTATATTTGACAAAGGAGGCAAAAATATACAATGGAGAAAAGACAATCTCTTTAACAAGTGGTGCTGGGAAAACTGGTCAACCACCTGTAAAAGAATAAAACTAGAACACTTTCTAACACCATACACAAAAATAAACAAAATGGATTAAAGGTCTAAATGTAAGACTAGAAACTGTCAACCTCTTAGAGGAAAACCTAGGTAGAACACTCTCTGACATAAATCACAGCAAGATCCTTTATGACCTACCTCCCAGAATAATGGAAATAAAAATAAAAATAAATGGGACCTAATTAAACTTAAAAGCTTTTGCACAATGAAGGAAACTGTAAGCAAGGTGAAAAGGCAGGCTTCAGATTGGGAGAAACTAATAGCAAATGAAACAACTGACAAGGTATTAATCTCCAAAATATACAAGCAGCTCATGAAGCTCAATGCCAGAAAAATGAACAATCCAATCAAAAAGCGGGCCAAAGAACTAAACAGACATTTCTCCAAAGAAGACATACAGATGGTTAACAAACACATAAAAAGATGCTCAACATCACTTATTATCAGAAAACACAAATCAAAACCACAGTGAGGTACCCATCTCACGCCGGTCAGAATGGCTGCCATCAAAAAGTCTACAAACAATAAGTGCTGGAGACGGTGTAGAGAAAAGGGAACCCTCTAACACTGTTGTTGGGAATGCAAACTAGTACAGCCACTATGGAGAACAGTGTGGAGATTCCTTAAAAAAACTGGATACAGAACTGTCATACCACCCAGCAGTCCCAGTGCTGGGCATACACACTGAAGAAATCAAAATTGAAAGAGACGCATGTATCCCAGTGTTCATTGTAGCACTGTTTACGGTAGCTAGGACATGGAAACAACCTCAGTGTCCATCAGCAGATGAATGGATAAGGAAGTTGTGGTACATATATACAATGGAATAATACTCAGCTATAAAAAAAGAACACATTTGAGTCAGTTCTAATGAGGTGGATGAAACTGGAGCTTGTTATACAGAGTGAAGTAAGTCGGAAAGAGAAACACCAATACTGTATATTAAACCATATGTATGGAATTTAGAGACATGGTAACAATAACCCTATATGCAAGATAGCAAAAGAGACACAGATGTAAAGAACAGACTTTTGGACTATGTGGGAGAAGTTGAGGGTGGGGTGATTTGAGAGAACAGCATTGAAACATGTATATTACCATACGTAAAATAGATGACCACTGCAAGTTCGATGTATGAAGCAGGGCACTCAAAGCTGATGCTCTGGGACAACTCAGACATAGTGTGGGGAGGAAAGTGGCAGGGGATGTGGGGATTCATGTACATCCATGGCTGATTCATGTTGATATATGGCAAAAACCACCACAATATTGTAAAGTAATTAGCCCCCATTAAAATAATTAATTAAAATAAAAGATTTAAATCATAATGAGCATTTTTTTCCTATTACAACAGTATGAAACTAGAAATCAGTTACAAGAAGAAAAATGAAAAAAATACAAATAAGTGGAGGCTAAACAGCTTGCTACTAAACAAATATTGGGTCACTTGAAGAAATCAGAGAGGAAATTTTAAAATACCTCGGGACAAATGAAAATGGAAACACAATGATCTAAAATCTTTGCATTGCAGCAAAAGCAGTTCTGAGAGGGAATTTTGTGGTGATACAGGCATATGTCAAGAAGTAAGAAAAATCTCAATATAACCTTATATCTAAAGGAACTGGAAAAGAGGAATCAGCAAGGCTCAAAATTAGTAGAAAGAAGAAAATAGTAAAGATCAGAGCAAAAATAAATGAAAAAGAGACTTAAAAAACAATAAAAAAAGATAAGTGAAACTAAGAGCTAGTTTTTTTTAAAGATAAAATTTATGAACCTTTAAGCCAGACTCATTAAGAAAAAGAGAAAGGACCCAAATATAATAAGAAATGAAAGAGGAGAAGTTATAACTGATACCACAAGAATACAAAGGACCGTAAGAGATTACTAAGAACAATTATACACCAGCAAATTAAACAACTTAGAAGAGATACATAAATTCTTAAAAACATACAATCTTCTAAGACTGGATTAAGAAAAAAAAATAGAAAATCTGAGCAGTCCAATTACTGGAAATGTAATTGAATTGTATGCTAAGTCGTTTCAGTCATGTCCAACTCTTTGTGACCCCATGGACCATAGCTCACCAGGCTCCTCTGTCCATGGGGTTATCCAGGCAGGAATACTGAAGTGGGTTGCCATGCCCTTTTCTAGGGGATCTTCCTGACCCAGGGATTGAACCTGGGTCTCTCACATTGCAGGCAGATTTTTTTTTTTTTTTACCATCTGAGCCACCAGGGAAAAAAAAAACTCTGAACAGAAAAAAGTCTAGGAGCAGATAGCTTCACAGGTAACTCTACTAACATTTAAAGGAGAGTTATTAGGTATCCTTCTCAAAAAATTCCAAAAAATTGAAGAGAGAACACCCTCAAATTTGTTCTATGAAACTATATTTAATCCTGATACTAAAACCAGACAAACACACTAGAAGAAAAGAAAATTACAAGCCAATATCCCTGATGAATATAGATGCAAAAATCCTTAACAAAATGGTAGCAAAATAAGTTCAACAATACATTAAAAGGATCATGTACCATGATCACATGGAATTTACCCCAGAAATGAAAGGACAGTTTAGTATCCACAAATTAATTTAATATGATATACCACATTAGTAGGAGGAAAGATACAAATCATTTGATCATCTCAATTGATGCAGAAAGAGCAGTTGACAAAATCCAATATCCAGTTATGATAAACACTCAACAAAGTGGGTATATCCAACATAATAAAGGCTATGTACAACAAACCCACAGCTATTAATAACATCATATTCATTGAAGAACTGAAGACTTTTCCTTAAAGATCAGAAATAAGACAGGATGCTCACTCTCACAACTTTTATTCAACATTGTATTGGAATGACTGCCACAGCAGTCATACAGGAAAAGGAGATAAAAGGCATCCAAACTGAAGAGGAAAAAGTAAAACTGTCGTATTTACAGATAACATGATACTGCATTTAGAAAACTGAAGAGGAAAAAGTAAAACTGTCATATTTACAGATAACATGATACGGCATTTAGAAAACCCTAAAGACAAAGACATTGGTGAAAGAAATTGAAAACAACACAGAACCCTGAATTTTCATTGGAAGGACTAATGCTGAAGCTGAAGCTCCAATACTTTGGCCACCTGATGCGAAGAGCTGACTCATTTGAAAAGACCCTGATGCTGGGAAAGATTGAGGGCAGGAGGAGAAGGGAGATAGAAGATGAGATGGTTGGATGGCATCACCAACTCGATGGACATGAGTTGAAGTAACTCTGGGAGATAGTGAAAGACAGGGAAGCCAGTCTGTGGGGTTGCAAAGAGTTGGACACAACTAAGCGACTGAGCAACAGCAACAAAATGGAAAGATATTCTGTGCTTATATATTGAAAGAATTAATATTTTTAAATGTCCATATTGCCCAGAGCAATCTTCAGATGTAATGAATCTATATCAAAGTATCGGTGACATTTTTTACAGAACTGGAACAAATAATCCTAAAATTTGCATGGAAACATAAAAGACTCTGAATATACAATCTTAAGAAAGAACAAATATACCATATGGTTTCAATATCCATGGAATCTAGAAAACAAAACAAATGAACAAACAAAACAAAATAGAAACAGACTCATAGATACAGTAGTCATCAGAAGGGGGGGGTCTGAGGGGAATGGGCAAAATGGGTGAAGGGCATTTAGGAGTATAGTCTTTCAGTTAGAAAATAAATAAGTCATGGGGGGTGTGATGTGCAGCATGAAAAATATAGTCTAACTTTGTGTGGTAACATGTTTACTAGATTTACAGTGATCAATTTGTAGTGTATATAAATGTTCATTCCCTATATTGTACACTGAAATGAATATAATGTGTCAACTATACTTCAGGATGTTGTTCTTTTAAGTATTAATTATTTCCCTCTCTTAATTTTTCCAGTTTGAACTTCCCAGGAAAATACATGTGCTTGGAAAAGCCCAATTTAAGCCATATTTTGTCATCCTTTCTATATAGTTCTGCAGCCTCTAAGAAAGTAGCCATAGAAAGTGATGTTATTGGATTATATTTTACTATGATAATCATGTGACTGAGCTTCTCAGGGAAAATCTTTCTGTATCAGATTTAGCATCAGCAATGTAGAATTGTCATTAGTAGTTAAAAAATGGTATTTTGCATTTTGGTTGATGTTTATATTCAGCTGTATTTCTGTACCAGTTTGGTAAAGGAAATTTGCTAAATTAGTAAAGTTCTGAGATGATAGTCTAAACTTTTAAACTTTAAGATTTCTTTCCCATCTCCTTATAACACAATGAAATAAGTTAGTCATTGAAGGCCACTAAAGAAAGGAAAGGGGAAAAGTATATTTAAATAAGGCAAGGAGTAACTAATGGGTGGTTTCATTTACTTATTTTATTCTGCAGCCTTTATAAAAAGAAAGCTAGTAAAATATTGTAGCAGATTAGCTATTATGGGATTCCCTGATGGCTCAGATAGTAAAGAGTCTGCTTGCAATGTGGGAGACCCAGGTTTGATCCCTGCGTCAGGAAGATCCCCTGGAGAAGGGATGGCAACCCACTCCAGTATTCTTGCCTGCAAAATGCCATGGATGGAGGAGCCTGAAAGGCTACAGTCTGTGGGGTCACAAAGAGTTGGACACGACTGAGCAACTTCACTTTCCTTTTTTTTCAGTCATGTGTATCTAGAGTGATACATAAAAGTAGAAGTGAGATGACTGATTATATATTCTAAAGACTCTCTTCAATGTAGAGCACCCTGGAAATGCTTTGTGATTTCAAAGCTGTTCTCAGCTTTTGTCTAAAAGGCAAAAAAGACAAAGAAAGGGCTAAGAAAGACAACTGTCAAGACATTGCACAACTTTTTCAAAACAATGTCTGAAATTCTTATGGCAATTTCTTAGAGTTTCAGTAAGCTTTTTATATTAAGAAAATAACTAGTATAGCATCAAGACCTTGTCCACTGACATTAGGGGAAGCCTTTAATCCTTTTGGCAGACTCAGGTGTTAAGGCCTATGTCTTGTGATTTAGGTGGGAAGTAGCCTTTTTCTAAGATCATGAACTCACTTAACAGAAGTGTGACTTGTTGCATGTGGATTGATTGAACTGTGCTGATCATGGCATTATCATTAGTGAACTGAACCAGGAGTATGTTCACTATCAGCCATATTTTTACAAAAGTAAGTTTTACCATTGTTTTTCTGAATTAAAAAAGTAATACATACCACTTTAGGATACCTTATGCAACATAGGAAGTGTAAAGAAAAGACAAATATCATCTAGAGTCTCAGAACCTAGAAATAAACTATTGAGGTATTCTGGGGAATTTCCCACTTCTCTGTCTTTTTTTTCTTAAAAAAGGAAAACCCATAAATGGATTCATATAGCTTATATACTTGTGAATGCTGATTTTCCTCCTGTGTTTTCAGAAATCTTTTTATAGTTGCCTGTGCTCTACTTTTATGGCTGTACTGTAATTTACTTAACTCTCATCTTGATGGATATTAGGATGTTTCCAAATTTTCTTGATGTTACGAAAGTAAGTGTGCTAAAGATATGTAACACTTGAAATGGCAGAGAAGGTATTTTAAGGCTCATGATATTAATACATATTGCCAACATGTTTTCTAGCACCATTTTATCAATTATTACTGCAGGTGAGAACACCCATCTTCCACCTCACAAACTTGTCATCATTGTAATTCTAAAATCTTTGGTAATTCAATGATTGAAAAAAACATCATCTTAATTTTCATTTTTGTGTTAGTGAGGGTAATTCTTTTTTATACTTATTCTGTTGGTCATATTTTTTTTTTTTTGACCATGCCTTGTGGGATCTTAGTTACCTAACCAGGGACCGAACCCCTGCCCCCGGCAGTCAAAGCACAGAGTCTTAACCACTGGACTACCAGGGAATTCCCTTTTGTTGGTCATATTTTAACAAATGTGATCATAAACCTAAAAAAAAAAATTGTGGCAATGTTTATTTAGACTCATCTTAGAACAGGTAAATGTGTGTGTGTGTAGTGTTAGTTGCTTGGTCATGTCCAGCTCTTTGCGACCCCAGGGGAATCTTCCCAACTCAGGGATCAAACCCAGGTCTCCTGTATTGCAGGAGAATGCTTTACTGTCTGACGCACCATGGAAGCCCATTTGTGTGCGTGCGTGCTTGTGTGTGTGTGTGTGTTTAGGAGGAACCAATATACTTGATTCACCCAGCCTGCACTCACATTTAAAGTGTTTGTGATAATAGCACCTAAGCTTTGTGTGACAGCACTATGCAAAGTACTCTACATCTGAAATCACATCTGCTTCTTTCGGGAACTCTGTAGGGATAGACACTGGGGTTCTCATTCTCATTTTGTAGATGAGAAATAGAGGCACAGACAGACTAGGCAATTTTCCTACAGTCACCCAGCCATTTCTTGATGGTACTGGGATTTGCTGTTTACCACTACATTATACTGCTTCCTTGTCTTGAAATTATTTTAAGAGTGTGCTTTTTTTTTCCCACAAAGGGTGAACCTGTATCTGGGTATACACACTGAGTAAGTGAAGCCATTATTGATAGAATAGAATGTGGACCCACTTTTTAAAATAAATGTCTTTTGACAGGGTACATACTGATTCTTAGGCACTGGGCTGTGTGCTCGAGATGTGGAAATGAAATGTTCATTGCCCCTGGCTTTATAGCATTCCCGTTTCTGTTGTGATATGTAAGTGTACATGCTCTGTGCCTTCTGTCACATCTTCATGATAGACATGAATCTAAAATCCACTTTTCTCTCGGTTCTCTTTGTGGGAGACATTCTGTTTCTGGCCTGGGGATTCCACCCAAGGAAAACCCCTTTGTTTTGCACTCGCTGCTTGGTTATGCATTTTTTAGAGTGCAGAATCTTACAGCCTCTACAGTATTAATGGTAACTCAGACCCATGTCTCTCCCTTTCTAGATTTTCAGTTCCTTTTAACTTTTCCTGATTATCATTTATAGTCTTTCATTTATATCATTTATACACAGGGAATTTCTCTCTGATTTATTTGGCTCTGTGTGTCATTCTTTTGGTCACCCAAAATAAAACCTAGACTTTTCATCAGCTAAACATCCAGTAAAGACATCAGATTACACTTTCACTTTGAGGAGAAAGTTTCTTTATACCAGAACTGTATTTTGAACTCTGTCTCAGGATGCCATTGATCTTACTGAGAAAAAAGCTTTGAGACCTCTAAACTCTGGAAGCCAAGCCAAGGACTCCCAAATATGGTGAGCCCTAGCCCATGTTTCGACCACAAAGGTCCCTCACAGGGAAATACCTTTGCCTTTAGCTTTAACTTACAAACGTCTGAACAGAATCTTATGGTAAACCAACTGCTCAGAGAATCCTAGAATCAAACACCGAGCCTTCTGCTAACCGAGTTACTTTGGCTAACAAATTATGGATTTGCTGGCCGAAGTAATGAATCTCTAATAGGATTTTGTTTCAGGTATTTTGTTTTTGTTCTGAAAACTGTACCAACTCAGTTTCCCACCGCACTGGCAATTATGTTCCTGACTGATTTTCAGGATTGTTCTTCCTTACTCGTTGTCAATATGAAAGGTATTTTCCATCATTTAGCTGTGTAATGAATGATTTCAAGTGCTTCTCACCAGGATATCCAGTTTTTATAGGATTAATGTTTAACTCCATGTTGAGAACTGGATAACATGTTGAAATTCTTTGTGATATGATTGCTTGTTCTTATTTTTTCTTTTTTAGAACTTTTGTTATATTCAGTGAATCCCTGCTTTACACAGAACTGCAGGACTATAAACATGACCATGTAAGCTGAAACTCTGCAAAGCAATCTAATAATAAATGCCAAAACTACTGTTGTTCCATGACCTTTAAATTTTTGTCAAAACATTAAAACCTCTTATTGTCAATAATAAATGTATTAGGAAGTGAAAAAAGAGTAAATTTAATATTTAGTACATGATAAAACATTGAGAATTGGTGAATTTTATCAAGAGCAGGTTGAAAATGCTTGCCTTTTCTTGTTATATAACTTTGAATACAGAGCATGCATCTTGTCTACACCTTGGTGAATTGTCATACTCCTTTCTAAGCTCTAATCAGCTCCCAGCACTTTCATGTCTTGAACTATCCTTTATGCATATATTGTCATGAACCGTCTCCAAGAGTTGCTTTCATATGAAGTTTTTTTTGCCAGTCACTTCTGGGACATCTTCGTTTTTGTCACAGCCACCTCATTGTCCTCATGTATGCCAATAAGTTCACTTTTACTGAGTTCTTCTAACTGTATATCTAGAGATTCTTGAATGGCAATAGTATTTACATTCCACAGTTAGCTATTCTATAATGCCAGTTACTGTCTATTGGAATTTCGCTTCCAGCATTATCACATCTCGTTTCTTTGCTCCTTCATCTTTATTGCCCGGTTTCCTTTTTTGATTATCCATTGTAAAATGTCACCATGGTTTATGACTGGGAGACAGGAGGTAGCACAACATATGTTTTGCTGTCTGTGTGTGAATTGAATAACAGATGTGCAGTGAGCAGTCACCAACAGTCTTTGAAAAGGATGACATGAGTGGTCACTGATGGTGATGCACATCTCTTATTTATATAGTGACTTGTGGATTGAAGAGACAACAGTAAAGTTTACACTTTATGCAATTACTCAGTTATTATATTGGGGTGGTGGAAATTTAAACTGTGTTTTGGGAGGACTTGTGTTATTTAACTAAATGATGGTAACTGAAATTGATGCATATCAGAACCAGAGAAAGAGAGGGACAGCTGTAATTTCAAATTTGTTCATTGTAGGCATCTTTCATTTTGTTTTCTAACTTTCTAGTCCTTGCTCAGTATTATTCCACAGTGATTTTGGTTACTGCTCAGAGGTTTTTGACTGGAGGCCTCTACTGAAATCAGTTAGAAAATTCAAAGGAAAAATTTCTCCATCACAACACCCTTGAGATCCTGCTAAGGTCTTGAGTCCAATCTTGAGTACTAGCTTGATTTTGAAAGTGATTAGACCATGAAACCACATTTAAAAGAAGTAACGGAACAGAATTTCTTTGTAGATTAGAAAAATCATTCTGAAGAAATAAAGACATATATGGGCTTCCCAGGCAGCACTACAGGTAAAGAATCCACCTGCCAGTGCAGGAGACACAAGAGACTTGGGTTCGATCCTCGGGTTGGGAAGATCCCCTGGAGAATGAAATGGCAACCTGCTCCAGTATTCTTGCCTGGGAAATTCTGTGGACAGAGGAACCTGGCAGGTTATAGTCCGTGGGACTGCAAAGAGTAGACATGACTGAGCAACTAAGCACACATGCACACACACAAAGACATACTAACTGTCTAGGAAACTTCCATCCAGGAAGGCAAAACATCATCATAGTAAATGTTATTACTAAGATTCTGTTACATAATCTTGAACTCCCATTGCTTTTCCTTGGTCCTGTCCACATAATTATCCAATTCTGCTTATTAAAACATGTTTTTATATACTGGTTTTATTGTGGAAGGAACTGAACAAACCTACAACTTAGCAATATACTCTTTTGTAGAAATATAGTTGCTGTTACTTTGACTCTTTCCAAATTCAAACGTGCCACCTTCCTACATCTATTCTGAAGGGGTGGCATGGTCCATAAGACCAGGAATGTTTGGAACTAAAGAAAAGAAGTTAGTATGTTAGGTGTTGCCTTCTTTTATCTTTTATAGTCAAAGTACTTCAAAGCCCAGACTTCATGAAACTTGAACTCTTTTATTTCTCTGTCCTGTAGACTAGGAATGTGATTTCTCATCCGTCTTCATTTTGACAAAATTGTTTCATCAAAGAAAGTTGGATAGTGCATGGTGTTCATTATAAAATTATTTTACTCGCCTTCTGGCAAGTAATCAGTTTGTTATTGGCATTCTTATTCATTTTTATCTAGTACCAGTTTCACAAAGCCTTCTTTTTTTAATGTGTGTTAAATATTTTTAAAATAGTAATTTTAATATAATTAAATACAAATTTTGAAGTTGTAATCTTTTTTAAAACTTACCAGATGTGCTTTATCCTTCATCAGGTAGAGTACCAATGTGCAGCTCAGTTCAGTTCAGTTCAGTCGCTCAGTCGTGTCCAACTCTTTGTGACCCCATGAATCGCAGCACGCCAGGCCTCCGTGTCCATCACCAACTCCTGGAGTTCACTCAGACTCACGTCCATTGAGTCAGTGATGCCATCCAGCCATCTCATCCTCTGTTGTACCCTTCTCCTCCTGCCCCCAATCCCTCCCAGCATCAGAGTCTTTTCCATCGAGTCAACTCTTCGCATGAGGTGACCAAAGTACTGGAGTTTCAGCTTTAGCATCATTCCTTCCAAAGAAATCCCAGGGTTGATCTCCTTCAGAATGGACTGGTTGGATCTCCTTGCAGTCCAAGGGACTCTCAAGAGTCTTCTCCAACACCACAGTTTAAAAGCATCAATTCTTCGGTGCTCAGCTTTCTTCACAGTCCAACTCTCACATCCATACATGACCACAGGAAAAACCATAGCCTTGACTAGACGGACCTTTATTGGCAAAGTAATGTCTCTGCTTTTCAAGATGCTATCTAGATTGGTCATAACTTTTATTCCAAGGAGTAAGTGTCTTTTAATTTCATGACTGCAGTCACCATCTGCAGTGATTTTGGAGCCCAAAAATATAAAGTCTGACACTGTTTCCACTGTTTCCCCATCTATTTCCCATGAAGTGATGGGACCAGATGCCATGATCTTCGTTTTCTGAATGTTGAGCTTTAAGCCAACTTTTTCACTCTCCTCTTTCACTTTCATCAAGAGGCTTTTTAGTTCCTCTCCACGTTCTGCCATAAGGGTGATGTCATCTGCATATCTGAGGTTATTGATATTTCTCCCGGCAATCTTGATTCCAGCTTGTGCTTCTTCCAGCCCAGCATTTCTCATGATGTACTCTTCATATAAGTTAAACAAGCAGAGTGACAATATACAGCCTTGACATACTCCTTTTCCTATTTGGAACCAGTCTGTTGTTCCATGTCCAGTTCTAACTGTTGCTTCCTGACCTGCATACAGATTTCTCAAGATGCAGGTCAGGTGGTCTGGTATTCCCATCTCTTTCAGAATTTTCCACAGTTCATTGTGATCCACACCAAAAACATCCTAAAATTACTTTCTGAGAGTTATCAGAAGATAGCACTGTAATAATAAAATCAAGCATATGTCTTCTCTTCATGATTTATTCTTTATTTGATGTGTCTTTTACCTCACTGGTTAACCTTCCTATCTCACTACTAAACTCACTAATCACTTAGGGATCATTTAATTGTCATGCAGTTAGAACAGGCATTGAATTCATGAATTTTGGGGTTTTGTTAGCTGGACTTCAGCCTGTGGTGGATCTATATGGGCTTATTGAATCGCATCTTTGGGATGTCATGAAAACTAAAATGATAGTTTTATTTGATCTCCAGGTTGAACCTGGTAATTTCACAAGACTTCTTCAATGACAGCCTGCATTGTTGTATATGTCCTTTACATCAGTGACGAAGACACAAAAAAGCCTTAATGGAGTATCTATCAATAGTATTAGCTACGTTTCTTCGGGTGGCTAGAGGGACATGTCATGTCTCTGTTCACATGAATTTGAAAGCTTAAATACGTAATAAGCCTTGCTTAGGCTAGACCCACATCTTTTACTTAACTGGAGAAGAATATCTGGGAGTAACACTTCCTATCACTCATTCCCCACCACCAACACACACACACACACACATTCATTCATACATTAGAATATAAGGAGCATTGAGGCAGAATTATTGGTTCACTGCCAGCACTTAGAATAGTGATTGTCACTTAGTAGGTGTGTGATCAATTATTATTATTGAATAAAGTAACTTCTACTTGTGCCTCAATTTGGTTGATGTGACTTGGGCTAATAAATGGGCCCAGTACATGGTAGGCACACAGTAAAGATAGAACAAATGAATGAACTACCCATCTCATCTCTGAGAAGTAGCTGGCTAGATTTAATTATTTTGTAGAATGTATAAAAGGGAAACTTGGAATTCCTAATTTGTTGAAAAAAACTTGACATTGTCTCCCTGTATATTTGGTATTCCTGTGTCAGGCAGCACTAAGTTTATAGGTTTTTCTTAAAAACATAAGTTTTGACCACACCAAATGTTGGTCAGTGTGTGGAGCAAAAAGAACTTTCATTCACTGCTGGTGGGAATGCAAAATGGTACAGGTACTTTGGAATACAGTTTTGTGGTTTCATATAAAGCTAAATATACTCTTATCATATTTTCCAGTAATAGTTGTTGTTTAGTTTCTAAGTTGTGTCCGACTCTTATGCAACCCCATGGACTGTAGCCCACCAGGCTCCTCTGTCCATGAGATTTCCCAAGCAGGAATACTGGAAGTGGGTTGCATTTCCTTCTTCCCAACTCAGGGACCAAACCGTCATTTCCTGCATTGCAGGTGAATTCTTTACCACTGAGCCACCAGGGAAGCCCTACTCCTTGGTATTTACCCAGATGGAGTTGAAAACTGAAGTCCAGACAGAAAACTACACATGGATGTTTATAGCAGCTTTGTTCATCATTGCAAAAATTTGGAAGCAACCAAGATATTCTTCAGTAGGAGAATGGATAAACTGTGGTACATCCAGACCATGGAATATTATTCAGCACTAAAAACAAATGAGCTGTCAATCGTTAAACGATATGCTGCTGCTGCAGGAACCTTAAATATATATTCCTAAGTGAAAGAAGTCAATCTGAGAAGGCTACATGCTATGTGATTCCAACTGTAAAACAACAGACCCTAACAACAAGATACTCTGCAGACTTGCTATGGGACCTGCTAAAACATGGCCATTGTGAGCAAAGAAAATGAGTCAAAAGAAACCCTTTTTAAGGTTCACTAAAGAAAACATGGACATAATCTTTCATTGCCTGTGATTACTAAAGTAGACTCCACTAATATATTTATTGGAAATTGCTGCTTAAATTTGAGGAATAGTTTAGGTAGCCTTGAAAATTAGTAGTTGAACCAATCAGCAGAAATGAAAGCTACATCCAAAAGTTTTTAAAAAGACCATTCTATGGTAAAACACTGTCAGTAATAGCATTTTGTGGCATTTTATTTTTGTTTCTGCTGTTGACATTATTTTTCTCCTGTAGCTCTGCTAAGCATAAAGAGATTGAATTTTATATGAGGTTCAGACTCTTATTTTTCTTAAGAATGGTATAAATCAGCCATTTTGCATGTACTTATACTAGACTCTTGGAGAAGGCAATGGCACCCCATTCCAATACTCCTGCCTGGAAAATCCCATGGACAGAGGAGCCTGGTAGGCTGCAGTCCATGGGGTCGCGAAGAGTCGTACATGACTGAGAGACTTTACTTTCACTTTTCACTTTCATGTATTGGAGAAGGAAATGGCAACCCATTGCAGTGTTCTTGCCTGGAGAATCCCAGGGACGGGGGAGCCTGGTGGGCTGCCGTCTATGGGGTCGCACAGAGTCGGACACGACTGAAGGGACTTAGCAGCAGCATACTAGACTCTGGGCTTCCTTTGTGGCTCAGCTGGTAAAGAATCCACCTGCAATGTCGGAGACCTGGGTTCAATCCCTGGGTTGGGGAGATCCTCTAGAGAAGGGAAAGGCAACCCACTCCAGTATTCTGGCCTGGAGGATGCAATCCATGGAATCTCAAAGAGTCAGACATGACTGAGCAACTTTCACACACTGGACTCAGGTGAAGTCTTGCTGCTTGATCTTTGTAGCTCTTTTATGTGCTGAGTTAAACCTAGGGGTGTATCTTATGAATATTTGTTTGATTGTGAGGTAATTTGAAACAGCTTCTATTTTAGAAGCCTTTTGCAGAAATTTCAAACTCTTTTTAGTTAATAGTATACATGGGATTGGGGCTTCCCAGGTGGCACAGCGGTAAAGAATCTGCCTGCCGATATAGGAGACATGGGTTTGACCCCTGGGTTGGGGAGATCCCCTGGAGGAGGGCATGGCAACCCACTCCAATATTCTTGCCTGGGAAATCCCATGGACAGAGGAGCCTGGCAGGCTACAGACTGTGGGGTCGCAGAGAATTAGACACAACTGAGCGGCTGAGCACACATACATGGGATTAAAATGAAAACCTTGCCGTATGTCCAATATTGTAAAGCATTTATCCTCCAATTAAAAGTAAATTTTGAAAAAAAAAAATTAAAAAGAGGTTTCTTTTTCTGTCTTTATCTGTGCCTTTTGTAACATATGCACTGAATTTTTATCATCATAGCCAGTGTTTGAGACTAGAAAGTAGGCGTATAGGAAAAAATCTGTGCCCTATAAGAAGGCAGGGACATGACTGAGTCATAGTCACATAAGTTCCAAGTCTGGATAGATCAAATGAAGGCTTGGCAAGCTTATTGTTTCTTACTTTTTTCTGATTAATGTGAATTTCACTTTTCAGCTTCAGGATTAATTACGATTAGCCCTCCATCCCCCTAAAGAGGACAAAGTTGAGGTTACAAAGTATGAGTAGAGATTTTAAAAGGTAATTATACCTTTTAAATGCTTAGCCATAGGTTATAATCTAACTCTAGGTTATAATACCTTAAACATGGACTTATCATGTTCATTTAGGAGTTTATTAGTTGTTCTTACTGTAATTTATCTGTTTGTCATTTTACTAGATGAAAATTAAATGCTAAATATAAAATTATTGAAAAAATTCTCCTCAAGACAACTGCCCATTGGTAAATAACATGGAGAGAATCATGTACGGATGGAACAGCTGAATTTCAATCACACACTCTTTCTCTCGGCTACTCAGTGTGCTTTTAGGTTACTCTTAGCAACTTTCTCGGTGAAACACTAATTTTAATCTTAACCAAAACAAAACTGGAAGGGTAAATACATGATTAAAAAAATAACATTTTTAGGTTTATGCATTATATCACTCTTTTACGGAAGCTGGATTCTTGACAACAGAGCCAGCATCAAAAGTGTAACATATATATTAAAACCTGTGGAGTATTTGTAGTTTATTTGTATGAAAGTATTTTAATTGAACAATGTAAGCACTTCCCCCCACCTCAGGATTTCAAGAGGGTGGGATTTGTCCAATGTATACTTTTTCAAAACAAAATATCTGGATTTCCAGACGTTCTACTAATTTTATAGAAGGTATTACAAATTTCTCTTTTTCTCAATATAACTGATTAGTCAGTTATTTCTCCTCAGTAGTGTGTCTATCAGTCATAAATAGACACAGCAGTTCTGTTCCTCAGGGAACAATGTCTGGAGATATTTTTAACTGACACCGTTTGGGGGTTACTACTGGTATGAGATGTGCAGAGGTCAGGGATGGTACTAAACATTCTGTTGTGTGTGGAGCAGTGCCTAACAGCAGCAACTTACCTGACCTAAAGTATTAATAATGCTATGATTAAGAAAGCCTGATATATATATAACTTCATTTTAGGGGAATAAAGTATCACCTATAAAGTCAGCATCCATATTTATATTGCCGTGATACCATTTAGCCATTGACTCATTATGAAAGAGATTTGAGGTGGCTTGACATGATGTGGAGTTTTGTTTCTCAAAGGTTATTCAATTATAGTAAGTTACCAGTTTAATCTTTGTACCTTGTAAGTTACATAAATGGCTTTATTTCTTGTGATTGAGTTCATGTAATTCTTTGTGTTTTTTTTAAGCACTTAAATATAAATCCAATTATACGAAGGAGAAAGCCATTTTCCTATTAGTTGCTGGACTACTGCTCACTGTCCTTGTCATTGTTGGAGCCTTTCTTTTCATCCCAGGTAAGATATACAGTTATTATGAGGGAAAGGAGGATTGATAAGGTTGAGGACATTTCTGGAGAGGTGCATGTTAGTTTCCTAGGGCTGTTGTTAACAAATTACCACAAACTGGGTATCTTAAGACAATAGAAATTCTCTCACCGTTCTGGAGGTCATAAATCTGAAATAAAGATGTTATCAGGGGCTTACACCCTCCTGACCCATTCAGGAGGGGAGAATCCATTCCATGCTTTCCTAGCTTCTGGTGTTTGCTGGCCATCTGTGCATCTCCTTGGCTTGTGGTAACGTAGCTCCCAGCTTCCTCCATGGTCACGTGGTCTCCTCCCCTCTGTGTCTCCACTTAATTTCCTGCTGCTTCTCTGCTACAAAGCTACCTGTCACTGGATTCAGGACCCACCTGGGAAATCCAGGGGACATTCCTTCTTTCAGATCCTTAACTTCTTCATGTATTTTACTATATACGTTAATATTTACAGATTTTGGAGTATCTGGGAGGTGGACATATCTTTAGGACAGCCATTAGGCCACTACAGAGGCACACTTTATTAGCCAAGACTTGGTAGCGGGAATGAACTTGGGAACCCAGATGGGTCTGAAATTGCAGTTGCCCATGAAGGATGGCAGTATGAGTTGGGGGGAAGGGTCTGCATCCCATGAAAAGAGCAGCAGAGACAGGCTGGGACTCACAAGTGCAAACTGGAAGAAGCCTTGTTTTTTGAGCAGAATACAGTATAAGCATAATGTTTAGGAATATCAACATGGTAGCTCTTTTTGCCATTGGAGTTAGTAAAGACGGGAAGTTCAGCTCAGTTCAGTTCAGTCACTCACTCGGGTCCAACTCTGTGACACCATGGACTGCAGCACGCCAGGCTTCCCTGTCTATCACCAACTCCTGGAACTTACTCAACTCATGTCCATTAAGCCAGTGATGCCATCCAACCATCTCATCCTCTGTTGTACCCTTCTCCTCTCACCTTCAATCTTTCCCAGCATCATGGTCTTTTCCAGTGAGTCAGTTCTTTGCATCAGGTGGCCAAAGTATTGGAATTTCAGCTTCAATATCAGTCCTTCCAATGAACACCCAGGACTGATCTCCTTTAGGATGGACTGGTTGTATCTCTTTGCAGTCCAAGGGACTCTCAAGAGTCTTCTCCAACACCACAGTTCAAAAGCATCAATTCTTCGGCATTCAGCTTTCTTTATAGTCCAACTCTCACATCCATACGTGACTACTGGAAAAACCATAGCTTTGACTAGATAGACCTTTGTTGGTGAAGTAATATCTCTGCTTTTTAATATGCTGTCTAGATTGGTCATAACTTTTCTTCCAAGGAGCAAGCATCATTTAACTTCACAGCTACAGTCACCATCTGCAATGATTTTGGAACCCCCAAAAAATAAAATCTGTCACTGTTTCCATTGTTTCTCCATCTATTTGCCATGAAGTGATGGGGCCAGATGCCATGATCTTAGTTTTCTGAATGTTGAATTTTAAGTCAGCTTTTTCACTCTCCTCTTCCACTTTCTTCAAGAGGTTCTTCAGTTCCTCTTCTCTTTCTTCCATAAGGATGGTGTCATCTGCATATCTAAGGTTATTGATATTTCTCCTGGCAATCTTGATTCCAGCTTGTGCTCCAAGACAAACCATTCAGTATCACAGTAATCCAAGTCTATGCCCTGACCAGAAATGCTGAAGAAACTGAAGTTGAACACTACTATAAAGACCTACAAAACCTTTTAAAACTAACACCCCCAAAAAGATGTCTTTTTCATTATAGGGGACTGGAATGCAAAAGTAGGAAGTTAAGAAACACCTGGAGTAACAGGCAAATTGGGCCTTGGAGTACAGAATGAAGCAGGGCAAAGGCTAATAGAATTTTACCAAGACAACGCACTGGTCATAGCAGACACCTTCTTGCAACAACACAAGAGCAGACTCTACACAGGGACATCACCAGATGGCCAATGCCAAAATCAGATTGATTATATTCTTTGCAGCCAAAGATGGAGAAGCTCTATAGTCAGCAAAAACAAGACCGGGAGCTGACTGTGGCTCAGATCATGAACTCCTCACTGCCAAATTCAGACTTAAATTGAAGAAAGTAGGGAACACCACTAGACTATTCAGGTATGACCTAAATCAAATCCCTTACGATTATACTTTAGAAGTAAGAAATAGATTTAAGGGACTAAATCTGATAGACAGAGTGCCTGAAGAACTATGGACGGAAGTTCATGACATTGTACAGGAGACAGAGATCAAGACCATTTCCAACAAAAAGAAATCAAAAAAGAAAAATGGCTCTCTGAGGCAGCCTTACAAATAGCTGTGAAAAGAAGAGAAGTGAAAAGCAAA
>NW_011494670.1:4496410-4496720 GCF_000754665.1 Bison bison bison | reverse complement strand
AAGAAGAACTAAAAAACCTCTTGATGAAAGTGAAAGAGGAGAGTGAAAAAGTTGGCTTAAAGCTCAACATTCAGAAAACTAAGATCATGGCATCCTTTCCCATTACTTCATGGCAAATAGATGGGAAACAGTGGAAATAGTGGCTGACTTTATTTTTGGGGGCTCCAAAATTACTGCAGATGGTGATCATGAAATTAAAAGACCCTTATTCCTCTGAAGGAAAGTTATGACCAACCTAGATAGCATATTAAAAAGCAGAGACATTACTTCACCAACAAAGGTCCATCTCATCAAGATCATGGTTTTTCCA
>NW_011494670.1:4495601-4496310 GCF_000754665.1 Bison bison bison | reverse complement strand
GATATACCCATTTGAATGCAGAGTTCCAAAGAATAGCAAAGAGAGATAAGAAAGCCTTCTTCAATGATCAGTGCAAAGAAATAGAGGAAAACAATAGAATAGGAAAGACTAGAGAGCTCTTCAAGAAAATTAGAGATATCAAGGGAACATTTTCATGCAAAGATGGGCTCAATAAAGGACAGAAATGGTATGGATGGACCCAACAGAAGCAGAAAATATTAAGAAGAGGTGGCAAGAATACACAGAACTGTACAAAAAAGATCTTCACGACCCAGATGGTGTGATCACTGACCTAGAGCCAGACATTCTGTAATGTGAAGTCAAGTGGGCCTTAGGAAGCATCACTGTGAACAAAGCTAGTGGAGGTGATGGAATTCTTGTTGGGCTATTTCAAATCCTAAAAGATGATGCTGTGAAAATGCTGCACTCAATATGCCAGCATTTTTGGAAAACCCAGCAGAGACCATAGGACTGGAAAAGGTCAGTTTTCATTCCAGTCCCAAAGAAAGGCACTGCCAAAGAATGCTCAAACTACCGCACAGTTGTACTCATCTCACATGCTAGTAAAGTAATGCTCTAAATTCTCCAAGCCAGGCTTCAACAATATGTGAACCATGAACTTCCAGATGTTTAAGCTGGTTTTAGAAAAGGCAGAGGAACCAGAGATCAAATTGCCAACATCTGCTGGATCATCACAAAAGCAAGAGAG
>NW_011494670.1:4495043-4495501 GCF_000754665.1 Bison bison bison | reverse complement strand
CAAGAGAGTTCCAGAAAAACATCTATTTCTGCTTTATTGACTATGCCAAAGCCTTTGACTGTGTGGATCACCACAAACTGTGGAAAGTTCTGAATGAGATGGGAATACCAGATCACCTGACCTGTCTCTTGAGAAATCTGTATGCAGGTCAGGAAGCACCAGTTAGAACTGGACATGGAACAACAGACTGGTTCCAAATAGGAAAAGGAGTATGTCTAGCCTGTATATTGTCACCCTGCTTATTTAACTTCTATGCAGAGTACATCATGCAAAATGCTGGGCTAGAAGAAGCACAAGCTGGAATGAAGATTGCCGGGAGAAATATCAATAACCTCAGATAAGCAGATGACACCACCCTTATGGAAGAAAGTGAAGAAGAACTAAAAAACCTCTTGATGAAAGTGAAAGAGGAGAGTGAAAAAGTTGGCTTAAAGCTCAACATTCAGAAAACTAAGATC
>NW_011494670.1:4470557-4494943 GCF_000754665.1 Bison bison bison | reverse complement strand
GGAGATCCAGCCAGTCCATCCTAAAGGAGATCAGTCCTGAGTGTTCATTGGAAGGACTGATGTTGAAGCTGAAACTCCAATACTTTGGCCACCTGATGTGAAGAACTGACTCATTGGAAAGGACCCTGATGCTGGGAAAGATTGAAGGCGAAAGGAGAAGGGTACAACAGAGGATGAGATGGTTGGATGGCATCACTGGCTCAATGGATATGAGTTTTGGTAAATTCCAGGGGTTGGTGATGGACAGGGAGGCCTGGCGTGCTGCAGTCCATGGGATCACGAAGAGTCTGACATAACTGAGTGACTGAACTGAACTGTGCATATAAGTTAAATAATCAGGGTGACAAGATTTAGCCTTGACATAATCTTTTCCCAATTTGGAACCAGGCTGTTGTTCATGTCCAGTTAAATGTAGCTTCTTGATCTACCTACAGATTTCTCTGGAGGCAGGTCAGATGGTCTGGTATTCCCATTTCTTTAAGAATTTTCCACAGTTTATTGTGATCCACACAAAGACTTAGGTGTAATCACTAAAGCAGCAGTATATGTTTTTCTGCAACTCTTTTGCTTTTTTGATGATCCAACAGATGTTGGTAATTTGTTCTCTGGTTCCTCTGGCTTTTCTAAATCCAGCTTAAACCTCTGAAAGTTTGTGGTTCACATACTGTTGAAGCCTGACTTGTAGAATTTTGAGCACTGCTTTAACAGGGGGAGGAAGGAGATTAATTCAGAAGACAACTTGAAAGAACAATTGCTTTGACTTTGAACAGGTTGAGTATAGGAAGGGAAGGGAATGGTAAGAGATCCGAATTTCTTGTTATAATTATGTGAAGTAGTTAAGAAGGAGGCAGAGCCAACTCAAGGGTTGACGTCTTCAGACTTATGTGCTGACATTTACGTGTCTTAAATTTGGTCTAGAATAATAAAAAAAAATAGTCATTTATTTTGTGTGAAGTTTTGGGGGAAATATTTTTAAACCTTTTGTAGTTTATAAGAGTGGTATAGAGATTAATACATTTAATAAATTAAGTAATCTTTTGTAAGAGTAGGAGGTTTGTAGGAAAATATTAATTATTATGTTTAATTATTAACAGGTGAATATTCAACAAAGAATGCTTCGGGACTTGGTTTAATTGTACTTCCTACAGTAATATTAATATTACTTCATTACTGTGTATTTATGATAGGTGAGTATTTGTTGTGATGGAATGATTTTTCCCACCTTTTTCATTTAAAGAACAGCATTTTTGGTTAAAATATTCTTGTATTTTTTTTTAACTACTCAATAGAAGTTGCTTTATTAAAAGATTTCCCAGGCTATTCTTAGTGATATTTTACCCATATGGAATTATTTTAAAGTTGGCTTGGGTTTTCAAGGCATTCAGTTATCTTGTAAAAAATTATTTTTATGTATATTTGATATCAGTGTATTTTTAAAGTTATGCTATATAATTTCCTAATGATTATTATCATATTTTTATTTCAGGTTTTAACTATTCTACAAAATAGAATTATAAATAAGAAAGAGTAGCTTTTTTTTTTCAGTTATGGCAAATCTTAACATGTAGATATCCAACCTGTAATTGGTGTCATTTTAACTGCATTTTAGGAGTAAATCACTAGCATTTTTGTTAATATTAGAATCTATTTTTTTCTAGTTACCCATGTGACTCTCAGCCTTAGAGCCTATCTCTGGCCTGCTGTACATTGGAAAAGTATTGATTTGTTATAAAATTACAGATCTAGACATAGAAGATAGGTCACTGGGAAAGAATTTACCATCTGACAAGAACTCCAGAGGTGGTCTTTGGTCATAGGCTATTATTCCTGATTGCAGAAAATACAAGCAGAAGTGATTGCTTTTTAAATACTCTCAACCTGCTTTTCCTCCGTCCAGCTATGGGGATGTCCTCCTTCACCATCAGCATACTGATCATTCAGTTACTGGGCTATGTGCTCTCTGTGGTTGGATTCAGCCTCTGTGTCTCAGGTAAGAGTCCCCAGCCTTCTCTAGTCTCACCTTGTCTTAGCAGGGCTTTCTCTTGGACGGAGTTCTCTTTTGTTTTCTTCTTGCTTTTTTTTTGTAGGCTTCATTTTTTTTTAGAGCAGTTTCAGGTTCACAGCAAACTTGAGTAGAAAGTACTGAGTTCCTATGTACCCCCATAGCAACCTCTTCCACTATCAACATCCCCCACCAGAGTGGTAAATGTGTTATAGTCATTGAACCAACACTGACATATTATCACCCCAAATGCATAGTTCACATGAGGGTTCATTCTTAGTGTTGTATATGCTATGATTTTGATTCATGTATAATGATATGGATCATAGTCATGGATATGATATCATTCAGTTCAGTTTCACTGCCCTAAAAATCCTCTCTTCTGCCTGTTTATCTTCCCTCTCCCTAATTACCCCAGCAGCCACCAGTGTTTTTAATGTGTCCATAGTATGTTGCCTTTTCAAATTAGCTTCTTTTACTTAGTAATATTCATTTAAGATTTCTCTGTCTTTTTGTGGCTTGATAGCTCATTTCTTTTTAGCACTGAATAACATTCCATTGTATTGTATACTACAGTTTGTTTAAGCATTCCCTTATTGAAGGACATCTTGGTTGCTTCCAGTTTGGGGCAACTAAGAATAAAGTTGCTCTAAACATCCATGTGCAGGTCTTTGTGTGGACGTAACTTTCTCCTCCAGTGGAGTGCAGTTGTTGGGTTGTATGTTAAGAACATATTTAGTTTTTCGGCACACTGCCACACTGTCTTCCAAGGTGCCTATACCATTTTGCATTACCACCGGCAATGGATGAAAGTTCCTGTTGCTCCACATCCTTGCCGGCATTTAGTGTCGTGTGCTCCCCACACTGAGGATAGTGCTTTCCACATTGCCGTGGGTATACTGGCTGTATATGGCTTGTGGGTTGATTCTTTCAGCAGCCAGACTGCTCTGCCTATATCTGTGAGAGAGCTTTTAAAATAACTAGGCTCCATCCAGTGGGCTGGGGCCTTCGGCTTTACACACTATTTCCCATTAGTCTTGATGTGATAAGGTACATATTTTACAGACAAAGGATTTTTTTCTTTTAATAATTTGAAGTCATTTCATTGACTGACTTAATAGTGATGAACAAATGTAGATAATTTTTGTTTCTTAATAAAAGGGTGATTTCTTAAAACTCAATATTATTACTGTCGTTGCTAGTTCTTTTAAAAAATCAATTATTGCATATGAATTTCTAATATAGAACTTCATTTGTTTTTGCAGAATGTATCCCAGTGCATGGTCCTCTTCTGATTTCAGGTTTGGGTATTATAGCTCTAGCAGAATTACTTGGATTAGTTTATATGAAATGTGTTGGTAAGTCAGCCTTATTTTTGTTAGCCTATGCCAGGAATTTCAAATATATAATCTGGATAATGCTTTTGGTTGATTCTTACTGTCTAGGACCAAAGAAACGCATGAGTAATTCCAAAAATGAGAAAACACAGCAAATGCCACTCTATTTTTTAAATAATTAATTTGAAATCATTTGTGCTGTGCCTTGTGCTTAGTTGCTCAGTTGTGTCCAACTCTTTGTGATCTTGTGGACTGTAGTCCTCCAGGTTCCTCTGTCCATGGGCATTCTCCAGGCAAGAATATTGGAGTGGGTTGTCATTTCCTTTTCCAGGGGATCTTCCTGACCCAGGGATCGAACCAGTGTCTCCTGCATTGGCAGGCGGGTGCTTTACCACTGAGCCACTAGGGAAGTCCCTGGTTTATATTAGTCTCCCTTTAAGCTTCCCTGTGGAGAAGGCAATGGCACCCCACTCCAGTACTTTTGCCTAGAAAATCCCATGGAGGAGCCTGGTAGGCTGCAGTCCATAGGGTTGCTAGAGTCGGACATGACTGAGCGACTTCACTTTCACTTTTCACTTTCATGCATTGGAGAAGGAAATGGCAACCCACTCCTGTGTTCTTGTCTGGAGAATCCCAGGGACAGGAAGCCTGGTGGGCTGCCGTCTATGGGGTCGCACAGAGTTGGACATGACTAAAGCGGTGTAGCAGCAGCAGCAGCAGCAGCAGCAAGCTTCCCTGGTGTCTCATAGAGTAAAGTGTCTGCCTACAAGGTGGAAGACCTGGGTTTGATCCCTGAGACCTGGGTTTGACTTTTTAATCACCATTTGTCTGGTTCTTGAAGATGACTCTGCTAATGATGTTGCTCCCTGTTAATACTTGAGAATAGTATGTGACCTGCAGTATCCATGCAGCTGATGTAGTATTAGGTGTCTTTGACTGGTGGTCAGCTCTTTGTTCTTTTTTTCCCCTCATTATCTGTATTTCCCTCCCTTTTATTCCCATGCTCTCTCTTGCCTTCCCTGTCTGACGACCAGCAGGTCTGGAGATACTGACTCAGTGGAAATAGGCATCTTCTAGCTGCTGCCCCCTTGATGTTGCTCTCTCCCTTTTTCCACCACTACACCCCTGAGAAGCCTGTGAAACCATTATCATTACAAACGTATTATTCTCACATCAAATTCAAAGTGAAACTGAATTCCTAGCAAGTTCCTCAAACTGTTTTTTCTTTATGGTAGTTTTATAAGTATATGTAAGTGAAGAATTAAGTTAGGTTTTATTTACATTCTGAGACTTTTCTAAATTAACTTTTCAAATCAATTTATCTGATACTAGAGTTCAGAGAAATGCCTTCGGTCAGTTGAAGGACAAGAAGAGAAAAGGTACAGGGAAGTAGCTCTTTAGATAATGTGGTAGACTAGAAAAGTTGATGTATTTTTCATATATAACTGAATATGTAAATATAAGTATATATAACATTTAAGGTTGCAAATTTGAGCATTTATATTAAGAAGTAAAAATTGTAAATGCTTTCAGTGTAACTTTTACTTGTTGCTGATGTTCTGTTTTGGAAAAGTCTAAAGAATGTGTCTTGACTTTTAAATCCAAGCTGTTTATGTCCCTGTGAGAGATTTAACTTTCATTATTTTCATTATTTCCCAATTTAAATTTGTAGCCTTAAATATTACTTAAAGAGTAGGATTTTAAATTTCATTTTCTGTGTTATTTTTTAACTGTGTTGGAGTTTGTTTACTGAAACATTTGTTTCATAAAATGAAATCAAGGGTTGAGAACAATAACAATATGAGAAAATATAGAAGATTAAAAAGAACTAACTAAACTCAGCAGTGAAGTTGGGTATATTACCTATGTAGGGTGCTTATGTTCATTCTTCATAAGAGTCATTACTTATTAATTTTCTTAAGCCATTACTATTTAATTCTGTATAAGGGAATATAGTAATGTTTTGATACAAATATTGACCACATCTCACATGTTTTAGAAAGACACAGAATAGATATGTAAAATTCAGTGAAATTTTCTTGCCCATTGTTGGGGAGAGGTGAATATGGTATCAAAAGATACAGTTGTCCCTGAAAATTCAAAACCTGGAAATATATTTAGTCCTTGTGTCAAGTGTTTTTGGTAGAGAAGAAGCTTTGCAAGTGAGCTTACGTGAAATGCTTAAGGCTTGTGATTTATACACACACCCACACTCACATACATACATACATGGCTGTCATGCCTTAGGCCCATAGCAACAGCAGACAAATCACAGTCATTCTTTAGTCACATAGGTCATATGCCTATTAGAGAGGATTAACTCAAGCTAAATTCACTTCTGCATTGTTTGGTCTTACATTAGAGGGGTCACAGCTGACTGGTGCCCTTTGAATCAATGTTCTTTATAGAGCTCTTTGTTTCAGAATGGGCTAGCCAAATATGATGCTCCTTGGACCTGAGAATTAGAACTCAGAAACTTCTTCACACTTTTTTAAGACTGTTAAAAGAGTTGCTTGGCAGTTCTTAATACTAATTCTAACAATTTATGAGGTCAAAAATATAGCTTTAAAATCTTACCTCTGACCCTTCACATTACGTGGCTGTTAAGTTCTATTTTCCTAGATAGAACATGGACACGGGGCATGGTTTAGTTGAAGTAAGTTGTATATACATATAACTACCATAATTGTCCCAAATAAAGTTCTATAATTCTGCTTGGTTTATTTCAGAGGTTGCTAATTGTGACTACCCATATTCCCAACACATTTTATTCCATAGTACTTTAAAAAGACATTTCTTCTTGTTTGGTCTCAAGGACCAAACCACTTTCAAATGCCTCCAGTAAAGGAGATTTACTTTGACACCACACATGGCACTAACAGAGATTGGAATCTCGTGAAAGCAGATACATAACTGATCCTCACAGAGAGTGGAACAACTAAGTGGTTTAGGAATTGGAAGAATCCAACACATCTCTGAAGTCTATGAGTCATGATTTGCCCTCTCAGTAGCAAGAGCTAGCGGATGCCCTCCTGCCAGTGTACTTACTTCCTCTCTCTCTCTCTTTGGTTCTTTGCCTGCTAGCCAGATAGCTCATCCTCTCCTTAATGTTTTGTTTTTGTTTTTTTTTTGATTCTATTCATGTCTTCTCACTGGTCTGTTTTCTTACCTTTGGCTCTAACCTTTGAGCTTCTCCTTGCTTACTTTCTATCTCCTTTTCACCTTTCTTTCCCTTCACCAGCTTTCTCATCTTCTTTCTTCTCTCCAGGTTCCAGTGGGAAAGAAACTTTTCAGGCCAGTCAGTTGCCATTTTCCCTTTTTCTTACCAAGCTTCTGACTTGTCTGTAGATTGGCTTCCCATGGCTCAGGTCTTACCCCCATTTCCCATCAGCTTTGGAAGCTTGATAGAGAAGGCATGGAGAAGTGGTAGGAAATACTGAGCACAGAAGACCAGAGCAGTTCTAGGGGCCTGCCTCAGTCTGCTCATAAATAAATCCAGTGCCATCATCCAATCCAGAGATCAGTGGAATTGACCATCCAGTAGCATCCTCTTCCTATAGAATGACCCGCAGGGTGTCGCCCCTTGACGCTTTTGTATCTGTAGGACTCTGATTCTGTATTTAAGACCAGTTTTAGCTGCTCCTGGACCTTCTCACTTGGTTTTTATAAGGAGCGTTTCTCTTCTTCCCTGTGCAACTAGAGCCATTCTTGTGTCACTTTCTTCATGCCCTTATTTCTTCATCTTCATTAACTAATCCAGTGAGAGGCAGTGAAGGGTAATTTGAAAAGCTAGGAAAAAAAAAAAAAGAAAAGCTAGGAAGGAATACAGACAGAGAAGGGCTTGATTGTAGCTAAAAGTAGCTGGCCTCAAATAATTCTCTAAACTCAGAGGGATCTGATATTTTCTTTAGTTTGTAAGCTAGCTGGAGCTTTGAAAACTGGAAAGATGGAAGGAGAAAAAAAAAGGACGGGCTGCAGGAACAACAGCAGGGAGCTAAGGGTGGGCAATTCCACATTCCAGCTGGGTTGAGTAGGGAGGGGTGTAAAGCCTACTGCAGGGGTGAGTAGATGACTGTTTTTCCACCACGAAGTGTAACAAGTGACTGATTTTGAGGGACATATGGCATGTACAAATGAGAGTGTGTGTCTGTTTATTATTTGATTGGGGTGGATTGTTTGCATATTTTTTTGTGTCAGTGTATATGATTGAGTGTTCTGTACCTTTAGTCTATCAAAGCCAAACTCTTTCAGTGGAGTTTCTGACATGTTTAGTTTTAGCCCTAAATGTTTTATCTTAAAATTAAACATAATATTGCCTTAATTTCTTTCATTTATTAAATTAATTTTCTTATTTTTTTAATATGATCAGCTTCCAATCACAGGACTATACAACCTCCTAAGGTAAGTTAAAATTTCTTAAATAAATTGGGTGTGATACTTGATGGTTTAGTCTGAGGAATGGTAATTGAGATATTGAACCCCATTACTCACTGTTCACCATGACATCAAATTAAGAGAACACTGAAGTTATTTCAGAGTTTCCCAGGTTGCACTGGTGGTAAAGAACCCACCTGCCAATGAACGAGACATAAGAGAGGCAGGTTTGATCCCTGGGTCAGGAGGATCCCCTGGAAGAGGGCATGACAAGCCACTCTAGTATTCTTGCCTGGAGAATCCCATGGACAGAGGAGCCTGGCAGGCTATAGTCCACATTGCAAATAGTCGGACACAACTGAAGCAACTTAGCACACATGTATGAAGTCACTTTATGACCTTTGCATGGATAGATCTAATCTATTTTAAAACTTGGTAATTTACTAGCAATGGGTTAGAATAAATGATTCCTTAAGATTGTGCTGTTTTCTCATGCCCAGAACTGGAAAGTTTGTGTGTAAGAATAATGGTCATTATCTGCTGAAAGAATCTGATTCCAATATATTGCCTCACCTGTTGGACACATTTGAAGTGCATATACAGAATGATATTTCAGGCTTAAAAATGAGGAAAGAAGTTCATATTAAATTTATTTCATTAAAAACAATAATCTATAAAATAAATGGAACTATGGCCAAAAACTAGCTGTTCTGAATTGATTCATTTCCCTCTTTCTCCCATTTTATAAGCATTTTTCTTCCTCCAAATTGCACTGTAGTTTTTCTGTATCATAAACTACCTGATAAAATTCCAAGAAAAGGAGCAATTTAGAAGGTAAACTGAAAGGGATAAATGATGGGGGATGAAAAAAGCCATTTTTTCATCATGGTGACAGGGACAGGAACTACTTTATGGAAATAAGATCTGGAAAGGGCTATATTGTATTCATCTTCCTAAAAAGGATTAAGGATTAGTAATAGCTCTCTCTGGGATGCCAAAAGTGAGACTCTGTCCTGTCTGTGGCAGGAAGGGGTGATTACACATGCCCGTAAAGCTGATAAGCCTCCACAGACATTCCGGAAAGGTGAGGGAAGTGGGGGTCACCTTACCCCACGTGTTCATTCTAAAAAGATTGATACCATAGCTACACAGGTCCCAAACAGCTAGAAGTTTTAAAAGTGCCTCTGTTAAAGATAATTCTGCCATTAGACCCTTCAGTCCTAACACCTGTCTTTCCTGTTACCAAGTTCAGTTTGCATGACTTGAAAATGATTGCTCTCATATCTGGCTTAACTGTATTGCTTATTATGTTGCTATCTATGTTTGTGTTCTGTAGTTAGGATTTCTTGAACAGAGAGAGGTAGGGTAGGGTGGGAAGTTCTGCACAGAAAGTATTAAGAGAATGATTCTGTTATTAATCAAACTATTAGCTAAACTTGGCAAGCCCTGTCTTCCTAACCTTTATTGCCTTACTTTGTCTTTTGGCTGTAGGATTCACTGTTTATATACAGTTTAAATGTTAGCATATATAAATTATAGTATGAAAGAACATGAAATAAATTCTCTTTTATGTAAATATATTTTAAATATTTTCCAGAAAGCTGTAGAGGAACCTCTTAATGGTATGTGGTTATTACAAATTTATATGTTCTTCTTGATCCATTACCAGATCATAATAAATTGAGTTAGCCCCCAAAGCAGTTAGAATGCTCTCTGTGCCTTGAGAAGAATCTAGTTTTTTTTTTTTTTAATTGCCTAACCTCTCTTTTCTTGATTATTCATCAAGAATTAAGAGTATTGCTTTTGTAGTGTTGTCACCTCTGAGAGAAAAATGCACTGTTCTGTGTCTCTCGAGCCAAGTGATTTTGGGTGGGGGCACTCTCTTGCCTTTTTAATTGGCCAAGATGAAATGTAACACCCCCAGTAGAGAAGGATCTCAGTTAGTTTCAATTTTGTATTATAAATTTCAGATCCAGTCTGTCATCATGGAGTGAGACCAGAGTATCTCACTTCTCCCCAAATCTAGATCTGTATTCCCAATGGCTTTGTGTCCTTCGTGGAGCCTGTGGGTGTGACCCACAGGAAGGCTTTCGTAACTAAATAGTAATCTTAACATTAACTGGGCATGATATTACTGCATATTTGTTTGCCTAGAAATGATTTCTAATTGTGGAATCTTACTAACTGCTTGGCTTGTTACTAATTCTTAGCATTTAAAGAATCAAAAGGGATGATGAATGATGGTAAGTATAAAATCCACCTGCAATTATAGCTTGGTTAAAATATGGACGTTGAAAAGAAGTAAAATTGCTTCTTGAAAGTGTGGTGTTTTTTTTTAAGGGACACTGTCAAATCATAAAGGCCCACATTTCTCAGTTTATAAAACTTATGTACTGTGTTACAAGTTGCAAAATTAATAATATAAAAGCTGTAGGGTATCACTAATCAGACTCTCCAGTCATATTGCTCATAACAAAGAAAAATAACTGCTTTAAAAAATAAACATTTTTCAGATGCAGTGTGTGATGACTGAAACTTTAAATGCTCTTTGTAAGACACTTAGATAATTTGGCACAAATCTTTATCATCTTGACAGGGTTTCTTTTGTGCTCATGTTTGGTGATTTTTGTTGCATTTAGCCTGTGAAGACTTAATATCTCTGCTTTTCCAAGCAAGAATTGTGTTCTAACCTTTTGGGAGAGGATTGAAAAAGAGATATTTAGTCACTCCAGCTTTTTGAAGAGGGGACTCTAGGCTAATAATTTTTAATTTTTAATGACTGTTTCAAAGACCTATATTTATTAGTTCTTAAAGCTAATTTAGTATGAGATATTGAGTACTGTAAGCATTCATTTTAATTTTACCTTATCATATTCTGATATTTGAGTTCTGTTAACATTTGAATAATTATGTTTTCATTTTATTGAAACTTTCTTCATACCTTTGATATTTATAGTCATTCCTTGATCATGTAAATAGTCTGCTTTCAGTATTACTGTTCTAAAGTCTGTGACCTATGTGCTCCCCTCTACAGCAAAATGCAGCATTTAACTCAAGAGGCTATATTCCCCTGAGTGCAATTAATTTTTGCATAAGATTAAAAACACGCCAGTTGTGTTTGGTGAACTCAGTTTAAAACGGTGCCTGGACTGTGTTCAGTAAGCAGTCACAGAATGATCCCACTTTTGTAAATTTGTGTCACAGCCTTTATTACAAAAAATGCATGCTCTGCTAACCACTGCACTCCTAAAAAAACAGGATTAGAAGGAAAACATTAAATGACATTTTAAAAAGAACTGATACCTGAAAGTGTGGCATGGTTTGTCTGTGTTTGCATTCTCGTGTTCTGTTGTTGGTTTTTTGTTTTTGTTTTTTTAAATTTCATTGTTTTTCTCCTTTTCCTACTGTGGTGTCAATCTTCTGTAGTCGTATGAAGAAACTGAACTCTTCCCCATTTTCAGAAAACCAGTAGAAGAGCCTTGAGTGCCTCTTCCTTTATTAATTTCCCTTAAGATATGACTTTTTGGGCATCATTGTATAGACAGCAGATTTTGTATTTTCATAGCACGTGATAACTATAGCAACCTTTGAAATTCCCTTAATTTTGTTAATTTTAGCTGTTCAGAATTTGTTGGGTTTTTTCCAAATGTCTGTGTGGTGGGCTCTTCCTACTGACAGGTCACAATGCCCATGGTGTATCTGCCTTTTTGGTGAGTGAGGTACCAGGTGCCCCCTTGGGACCACAGTCCCATTTCCTCTTTCACTTAACACCTGATCACATATTTAATTTTCTTACATTAAATGAATGGTGTCAATCTAAAATGAAAGTGATAGCATATTATTCTAGGATCAGTGTCTTTTGCTTTGGAAAAATCAACCTCTCTTGATTTCTTCTCAGCTAACCCAGCAAACTGAGGTTATCAGATTTTGTTGATTTACATTTCCATTTGGCATTGGCCTTTTGCTTACTGCAGCTAAAGAGGCTAATGGATTGTCTAGTTTATGCCTGTGACCTTTGCAAATCTAAGATTAAATAATTTTTCCTTATTTTTAGATACTGTATATCTGAAATAATTTTCAATTTTTAAAATACATCAACTTGTTAAGGCATAGAAAATAGACATGCATAGCAATTATATATTCATTTTTCAATTTTCCAGAGTAACTGAAGTGGAGTGATGGACTCTGATTTGGAGAGTAGTATGACATGAAAGAAATACACTTGTATTTAAGCACCATGGCCTTGATTCATTGTCCTGGAGAAGAAAACAAGAAAAGTAACTGGTTTCCATCTATGGGAGAAAGTAAATAATTGACCTTTAAATGATTGTTACAGTTAAGTTTTTATTCAAAGCATTTTAAAATTTAATTAATAAATGAATTATGATCTGTGTTGTGTGCCCAATTGATAATCCAGGTTTTTGTTGTTATTTTTATTCAATTAGGGGCAAAAGTAGAGTGGGCAACTTCCAAGAATGATGCCTTCCAGATCTTGAGGCCTCTTAACTCTAGGTCACCAACTTAAATTGGTTCAAGGTGAAAATTTCCTGGCACTACCCTGGTTACCCAGAGCAATCTATGAAAACAGAGGCTTCCATCAAACCTTAGCAAACTTTGGCACCGCCACTTTGGCTGTTATGGTGTTAACTGAATAATGTCTGCCTCTTCTGGGTCAGGGGCATAATATTAAGTACAGACGAGAAATTCATTTAGGAACATCTTGTCGGCTGCTTACATGGGGTATGATACAGCTGAGGATCATGGTCTTCATTCTTGGGGGTTGCCACTCACACGTTATCCCCTCAACATACAGTGTACCAGACCCTTTCCAGATTGAGGGTAATTTTGTTGATGGATGTTTTCTTCCCTTTTTTTTCACATGACCCTTTACATGCTGTCTTGTCCTCCTGTTATTTGCTTCTGCTGTATGAGATGTAGCGCTTTTTCTCCTCTTTGAACATAGTCCAGTGACACAGTAGCATCACTTCAGAAAGGAGCCAGACTTATTCTCAAAGAACTATGTTCACACTTTTCAGCAGAAATAGCGATGGTTGTAACATATGTATCCCCTCCCTTGGATTTGAAGGCACAATCTACAGTGTTTCTTCGCTTCTTTTCTGATCTGGGGCATGAAAAACCAAGATTGAGATTTGAACTATGAGTCTCCTGCATGGCAACATAATGTGTGTCACCGTCAGGCCAACAGGCCAGCCCTGAACGGGTGGTTTTATTACTGTTGTATCTGTGTTGCATGATAAACACTCATCATCTCCTCCTGTAGTCCTGCCTCATATTCACTTACCCTAAGATTGAAAAGTAAAACAAACCCGCCCCCCACGTTTCCTACCCCCCATTAGAAGATTAACATTCTGACAGTTGTGATCACCTGGAGTACTTTTAGATTATTAGGTTTTCTTCCCTTGCAGGTGTGTGTTTGTGTGTGCACATGTGTAAGATAGGCACGTACCTCTTCTGTATGGACAACAGTGAGGTACCTACGGGAGAGCAAATGTTAATTTCATGCTTCTAGCGAGAACATTTAAAAACAAAGATCTTTATTGGGTGGACTTCTATTTCATGTGAATAGTCGATCACTTAAAACGTTTAAAAAGTTCTAGGTAATTTGCCAAGCTTTTTGACTGCTCACCAGTGCCCTCTAAAAATACTGGTTTTTCTTCCTGTTTGTGTAATAAGACATTGCTATTTGTAGTTGCATTATTAATAGTTATTTCTTAGTCCACTGAATGTTCCCATGTACCTCATTTATGCCAAATAACTTGTCATATTTTACGTTGGACCAAGTGGTTTGCCCATGGCAAACCAAAATTTATGACCTGCTGATGCCTCTTAGAAAAGTGAACATACTATGAAAACAGTTCTTTTTGAAAAAAAGAAAAATAAATGTTCTTCCCTAATTGTGTTCCTGTCCAAAGTATTAACATGTAGAGGGAGCTCTATTCCTTTATACAAATTTGATGGCTCCCATTGCTCTTCTTCCTTCAGAAAACATTTGTATTTTACTAATATAGTTTGTTAATTTAGAAATCAATTCTGATGAAAGGAGGAAAAAAGCAGATGGACTTGAAAAAGATCCAAACTCCTGTTCTCTATATGAAATCTTATAATAAACTTTTTTGTGAACCAGAGTTGTACCTTTTAATATGTAGTCAGCTCTCATTTATTTGGGGCTCAGTCTTGGGACTTATCCATCCTTTGTGTTCTCTTTAACACTACCTGTCTTTGGAGGCAGTCCCTGCCCTAGACAGCACACAGAGGTGGCAGGAGAAAGGCCAGGTATGTTACTGTTACCCTTGCTGTTACTTGTCAACTTCTCTGGAAGAGGGACCACAGCAGCAGGCGCCGTCTTACTTGGGCATCGTTGGGCCAGTTCATTCTCTTTAAATTAGACTTCTAATGACAGTAAGTTTTCTGTCACACCAAATTAAAGTTGTCAGCTGTTTTGAGTATCAATATTATCTGTTACCCCATAATATGCTTTTTTAATCAGTGATCCCAATTTCTGCCGTCGACTTCAGCTTTATTTACTGTATGTTCTCAGAGTGACAACATTTGTCATTTTGGCAACAAATCAAATTCTCCTTCAAAACATTATCCCCCCACCTTTCCTCCCCTTCTGGCTCTCCTTTGAGGTCTGTGCCTATCTGGCTGCCTCTCATCTCTTACTTACCTTTCCTAGTACTTTGCGTGTCTCTGCTTAGCTCTGTTGGGTTTTTGTCTTGCTCCTCTCATTCAGTTTTAAAAATTCCACCATAAAACAGAAGTCTTTTTTCCCTCTCCTTTCTCTTCCTGCAGTGTTTGCATACATTAGATGCTCACTCTGTAAATTTGATGATTGAGTAGGCTGTATTTCAGTTTCCCTATATTGTTAATAGAGTGAGCCAGAAATTTTTCTTTTTAGACAAATTTCACATGCTCTGAAAACCTTCAAAGGTGATAGTTTTTTCACCTGAAAACCCTAGGTCCAATCTGTTAATTTTCTGAGAATGTCAGAATGAAAATAATGGGGTTATCCCATACTTGAGAGTATTGTTCTTTTCAGGATGTTGTAGTTATTTTAGTAAGTGACCAACCAAATTGTGATTTGACTTATAATAAAGCTGAAAAAGTTGTGAGTTTATGCTTTCTTCTCGTTAATAAGAATTAAGCTCTGTATCACCTAGATTTCTCTTGTCCTAACATGGGTATTCAAAAACAGACATCTGTAGTGTATGTATGGAATGGCACACCCCTTGTTTACCTGTTATTGGAAACTAGAGAAGTGATTGTTGGGCAACGCTTTATCGTTATATTGTGTTTAATTTGATGAAGATTCTGTGTAGAAACAGTTTTTCACGTGTCATGTTTTCAGCCACTAACTGCCATCACCCACTGGGGTCCTTTGTTAAGTCATCTTCCATGGCTAATAGGGATAATCCAGGTAACTTTTCAGAGATGAGCAGTGAACAGGAAGCTTTCCTGCCTTTGGCTTTTGACAGCCCTTCCTTAATATTTAAGAACAGCTTTCCCATAAATTTAGCCTTTTGAAAAGAAGAGAGCATCTGTAGTGAACTTCTCTGTAAGGCAATATCAGTGGAATCTTAAATGTTGTTATCAGGGTTGGTGAGAGACGGAAGCATTTTTGTTTTTATTAAACAGAGCATTATTTACAAAGAGCCATTGTTGAGAATTAGATTCCACACCGTATAAATATCCATAAACGATTCTAAATAAAGGAAACTCTGGTGTTGCTATGCGTGAGATCCTCTCCTGGGGGCTTTTTTCCATAGCAATTAAAGGTGTGCTATTTGTCAGTAGCCATTTTTTGCAGTGATTTAAAGACCAAAGTTGTTTTACAGCTGTGTTACTGTTAAAGGTTTTCTTTTTATATGTATTAAATCAATTTATCACTGTTTGAAGCTTTGAATATCTGCAATCTTTGCCAAGATACTTTTTTATTTAAAAAACATAACTTTGTAAATATTACCCTGTAATATTATATATACTTAATAAAACATTTTAAGCTATTTTTGTTGGGCTTATTTCTATTGCTGCCTCAGCAGGCGACAAGTGCATTACTGAGAAATTTTAGTTTATCAATGTATTTTCAGGTCCATATCCTATGTACCAATGCAAATGATGACTTAAAATATTAATTTGTAAGTTCTTTTTTTAAAGTATAACAATATCCAAAAAGTAAATGTTTGATCAGAGCAGAGTTTTAATTGAAAGTTCCAAGTAAGTCCAATGCATTAGTTTTCCCCATGGTAGAGTGAATACTTCACTTTTCTAGTCCTGGGTGTACATACTCCGGACTAGCAGAGGACCTCAGCAAGCCAACTTACCTGCCTCTGTGTCCCCCCTTATCTGTAGAATCAGATCAGCCTCTTTAAGACTGAAATGCAAATTGAAATGGTTCTCCATGTTAATTGGTTATCAGCTAGGTCTAGTTTGATTGCAAGTGAAAGTAAAACTAAATATAAGAAAAGTGGGATTTATTGGCTCCTATAACTGAAAATTCACCTGTCCAGCTGGAGAGGGCCTCCCAGCAGTGTCCTCAGGATCAGAGTCTTCAACTTTCAGCTTCAGTCTCCTTCCTGTTGCCTTCTTCAGAGCCTGTGTGTGATGGCAGAACGGCTGACTGCAATCCAGTACCCACCATCTCCTGAGTTCAGGGAGGGGAGAGGGGAGAAAAAAAGAGTGTCTCTCCCTTTCTGAATAGTCCTATCCACCCAAGATTGCAGCTCGGAGCTCGGCCTGGGCCAGGGGCCTCTCAGTCAGTGGGGCCCAGTATCTCTGACACCCAGGTTGGGCCAGCCTGAACCTCATGTCTGTCTGTCCTGGAGGGAATGGAGCTGTGGACTCCATCTGGGATAGGGGTGGGGGACAGAGGGAGTTAACTGAAGCAAAATCGTGATTGTAACCGAATTAAGATGGCATTAGATTTTAGGCCTGTTTCTTGCAGGTATATACTGTGATTCTGCATTGTATGTGTGATTGTAAACCATTTGAATGGAAAATAATATTTGGCAGCAAAGTACCATCTCATTCCTTACCTCATAGGCAATTTAATTTTTATGCATTTATGAGGACTTTTTTCACTCAGCAGGAGTAACTAATGGAGTTCAGAAAGCATTTAATAGCCTACCTCCTGTACAGAAAGCTGTTCTGTGCAGCTCATAACAGCGCTCAACTTCTTTCAAACTCCCACGGAGGTGTAGGCTTCCAGGTGCATCTGGATTTCGTTTTTGTGTGGCAGCCCTTCCAGCTCAAGGCCTCAAGTCTGACAGCTTTAGAAAACAATGTATTATGGTAACACCATCCATGTAGGACATGATTTCACCAGTAGCTCAGAGATTTCTGCACAATTGACAGAGTTGGGTGTTTGAAGTGAGACTGTGCTGGGACTCAACCCCTGGTGTTTATTTTGAGAATTTAAGTTTCATGCTCAAGTACTCATCCATCAGATCAGAGGAAAATGAAGTATTTAAGTTATGGATAATTGGATTGATTATTTAATGCCAAAGACAGCACTGCAGACTACATAGAAGTGATCGTAGATTAAATGATTAGAGCTCCACTTATTCAGCATTTATTTATTTAGTCATTTGGTGATAAGACAGCAGCTTTTCAATTCTGTTCATAGTCACTTGTGGAAGACCAGGTATGTCGTCCCAGTTTGGAGAATGAGAAATGTTTGGTAAAGAGTCTGGTTTGGAGAGAAATGATTTATATGTCGGAAGACCCATCCGATGTCAATCTGGAGGCCAGATAGCAGGCAAATCTGGCGGATTCATGAACCTGCTGCTGCTTTTCCCTTACAGATGTTGCAACTGCATGCACTATACTGGGCGCCCAGATCCCTCTCTTAAAATGACCTTATTTAATCATAGATTTGTCTTCCAAAAAAAGAACCACTATCGTTTGCTTCCTAATTTTCTTTGAATCGCCTGCTACATTCTTCAAGGTCAAACTGACAACGTAAAATCTGGTAGACTTCCATTCTAAACAAATGTGGTTTTCAGAGTTAAAGCATATTTGTTTAAAACGTGGATTATATCTTCCCTGGATATACTCTCTACTTATTAATTTCTTTAAATGATAATTAATCTTTTTAAGCCAGTCCATAAAGGCCTTCTGAGTCATTTTTATTTAAAAAGTGTTTGTTTTGGGGGTGCTGTGGTTAGGTTGCATTATGGGTGAAGTTTTGGGGTACATAGCAATCACTGTGTAAATTCTGTGGGGTAATTTTTCTCTCATGCGCTCATACTGAGGGCAACCAGAAAGCACTGAAAACTGCTACATCTCTTTCTCCAACAGTTGTAGCAGTAGCTGCCCCACCGCCTTCATGTAAGCCCTGTGTTGGAATGACTTACCCACCCTCCCAGGTAAGTCATTCTAGGAATGCTGCTCACTCTCCAGGGAGTCTCCACCCCTAGCTCCACCAGACATTTTTAGAATGTAATGTTCATAAACCTCTTTGCAAGTTAGAGGATGCATATATTTGGTTACCCCAAGAAACGTTTCTTTATTGCAGTGTTAACAGTCATTTAATTCTTGCAGTTAAATTGGTAGGCATATATGTTGGGTTTTTTAAAGTTTTATTATCCTTGATTCAATAGAACTCATGCCTCCTCATATCTTAAACTATATGCCTAACTATCAACTGAGGTTGTTGCTTAACAACTATCACTATGTGGAATAGAAAATACTACTCTGGGTCCTGGGCAGAGCTGTATTTGAAAGCATCAACAAATATCAGTTGTTCTCACCCCTATTCAAGGGAAGTTGTTTAAAAAAATTATAGAATCTTTATTCTTTAAGCTGATTGACAGACTGTGGTTTATTTATTAATGGCTTAAAATCATTGTGCTTGAAATTACACAAAACATTTTTTCAACTTTTTCAAAAGCAACAAGTTTGGTAAAATTAAATACTCATATTATTTTATGCCTCTGGAAAAGTCATTGATGCAATCTCCCGGAAAACATTTGATGGAAATGTTTGGCTGGAATATTTACCAAATCTCATCCTTGGGCCTTCTGGCTGGAATCGTTTACTTTACTGTGTAAATAGACTAGACTTAGTAAAGAGAGACCAGCCAGCTCTTTGTCCTTCCTCTAAGGCACCAGGGATTCTCCAAAGGAGTCATAATATAAAGTGATAAGACAGTCTCAGAACAGATTTCTCCTGAGTGACTGGGTCCCGAGAGGCCACTCAGTGGCTTTAACACATGTTAATGAGGCCCATGATCCCCCACCTGAGCCAGCTTCATATTTGTGTGGCTTTTCTTGCTCCTCAAAGGATTTAGAGTGCCCCATTTGGGTCAGATAGCTGCTTTCCATGATCACAACCACTCAAGCGTGGTTGTAAACCAGCGTGGGTGTGAAGGAGAGCCGTGCAGCATTGGGTAAACAGCAAAGCCTAAACGCCTTGCTCAAAGCGACCTCGCATGAGGCCAAGAGATTCGTTTGTTCATATAAAAAGCAGTTTTATATTTCCCCCCCTGAGGAGCAAAGCCACCACCATAATTTTCACATATATGTAGAAAATTTATATTTAAAACATTCCAATAGCCTGGATGCAATCCAAGTGAGCCTCTCAAAGACACAGGTGCTGATGGAAATGACATTCGATGACGCTAACTTCTCTGGTCTTCCTGGGGATCTTTGGTCTTCAAATTGGAGATAAAAATAAGATTTGATCTCTCAAGGTGAGGAGAGAGACGGTAGTGTGTGTTCTTCAAAAGACTCAAATAGATAATAGATTTTTTTTAAAGCTGTGGCTGAGTGTAACTTATAGCTTCAAAGGGCTTTTTTAAAATGAAATCTTTACAAGCAATAGTAAAGAAATCTAGAACCCCCTGGGGTGGTGGTTAGAGTCCTGTCAGGGATTTAGATCTAATTATTAGCCTGAAAGTAAAGAAGAGAAAGAACCAGCCAAGTGTCAGCCTGGAAAACAATAATAGCTCATGGAGTTCAGCAGCCCAGTCATTAGCGCCTTAAAGGAGAATTCAGCAAATTTATTCTTATCCTGGAAAGAAGGCCACAGCGGTTGCAGTGTTTTCTGACAACAGTTCCTTTTTCTTTGGAGTAGAGATGCTGCCTACGCTTCTAGATTTCATCTCTTCCTATCACCTAGTAAACCTTAGAGCCGGCTCCCCATGCAGGTGCTTAAAGGAGAGGCAGTACGCACGGAGTCAGAGTGCCTTCATCAGCTGTGTGGCCCTGTGCAAGTAACCTAACTTCTTTGGGCCCTCTGCATCTCCCTTTTACACATGACGATGAAATAAGATATTGCATGTGAAGTATTTAGCACAGTATCTGGCCCATGGTAGGTACTCAGGAACTGTCAACTATTTATCTTTTTCCCCTTCTTATTAAACTTTGGCTGGGGAGGAAAAAACTTAGCATGATAGTCTAGAGATGAGCACAACATATACTGGAATTCATACTTACCTATGTTGGGTTACTGCCAAAGAAGCAAATCAAACATAAACTGACTCGGCATATAAAGTGATACGACAAGCACTGCTACACTGCAGACCTGATCCATCCAAACATGATGTTCTTGTTAGGTGTACCCTCTGGTTCCCTCGGGGCTTCCCAGGTAGCCCTAGTGGTAAAGAACTTGCCTGCCAATGCAGGAGAGGTAAGAACCACAGGTTTGATTCCTGGGTTGGGAAGATCCCCTGGAGGAGGAGCATGGCAACCATTCCAGTATACTTGCCTGGAGAATCCCATGGAAAGAGGAGCCTGGAGGGCTACAGTCCATAGGGTTGCAGAGAGTTGAATACAACCGAAGCAACTTAGCACACACGTACGTGTGCTGGTTCCTTCAGTGAAACCAGAGGATGGCAACTGAGAGAGAAAGGCATCGGAAGATCTGATTCGCCCTTTCCTGGAGAGACAGGAGCTTGTCCTCATAAACATGTGGAGGGTCTTTAGAAACCACTTTGCCTGCCAGCAATACTCAACTCACCCATTTATTCATTCATATCAGAGGCTGATGCTCAAGACTCTAAAAGTGTGCTAAGAGCAGGCCCTTAAATCACTGTAGATTCATGGGAGAACTCGGAGCTGCCTTTAGGCTAATAACTAGCAAAGACTAAAGCCAAGTATTGATACATGGGAGTGGAGGTGCTTGTTGAAAATATAGAGGCCTGGTAAATATTGTTTCACCGATGGAAGTATTTCAGTCGGGGGTTTTAATAAGGCTTAGGTGATATGTAATCAGCTCACTCTCTTCTCTGAAATGATGAGCGTCTCTGCTCTACCAGTGCTCCTGGGTGTCTGCAGAGAGCAAAAAAGGCAGTGAAGACATGCTGTGAATTGGAAGTGACTTCTATTTACTTCTTCTCCACCTACTCATATGGCCACGGATGATGCCCAGTTCAAGGGGGAATCAAAAGCCAAGTGGGGCTGTCTGGCTGCAGTCCTTTGAGTGGAGTACAAAACGTGCTTCAGAGAGTGCTTGATTAAAGGCCCCCAGTTCGTTTGAAGGCTTGGTTTTCTATTAAGCCTTGGATGCTTAGACTGTTGGGTACTTTCCACAGAGACAGAATCTGAGCTGTCCTCGTACGTTGTTTCAGCTCCTGACTCCCGACTTGGCCAGATGTGTGTTGTGAATCAATATGTCACAATCTGTTAAGGTGTTTTACTGTTTATGTCTGTTGGGTGTTTAGAGATGCAGTAACTATAGGAGTCTTTTCTTAGTCTGTCATCTGCATCTGAAGGAAAAGAGAGTAATGCAGAAAGCCAATCACAGCACCATAATTATATCCAAAAGTAGGCACTTGTGTCCTTCATCAGGGACATTTCCAATCCATGCTACCCAATGAAACATCTTTTATAGACACCTCTCTCTCATTTCTTCCTCCAAACTGATTCCTCACTTTCTTCCACCCAAATTAAAGTATACTGTGAGTCACAGCATTATTGATGAATGTTCAGTAGGGAGGATGTTAGGAGCAGTGAAAAATATAAATAATTGGTTCTACACTGGATAATAATTGGTTCTACACTGGAATTAATGGTGAAGCCAGGAAGATAAATACAGCACAATTAATTGCATTCAAGCAAGATTAACAAGAGTATTGTTCTATGGAAAGAAAAAAATCAACAGCGTTAATGAAAATTCAGCAATATCTTAGTGGAACTAGTAAATAAATAAATATATCTCTATATGTTTAATTAAAAGCAAGACTCAATTATGTCTCGTTTCTTACTGAGCTGCTTAATTCAAGAAATGTTAATGTTAAACGAGAAAATCAACTCAGGACACCTTTTCATCTGCATTTAATTAAGACTTCTGTGTCTCAGACAAGCTTTTGAGACAGGTAGTGGCAAGTGTGTACTTAAGAATCTCGAATGAACTCGCTTCAGCTTCCAGTTTACAGGTCTTTAGATTTCCTGTTTGGGTACAGAACTCTCCTAATAGTATTGCAACTGTAAAGCCCCTTCCTCTATTACCTTCGTTTTGTCATTTTGATAAAAAGATACCATTTCAGACTTAAAAAAGCAAAGCTTAAAGCTATAGCTAAAATTTTTAGTACGTTCTTTTTTTTCTAATAATAAAAGCAACACAGAAATGTTCAGCACTGCGTTTACATGAGGTTTTGCTTCAGTTCAACTCAATTTCCTGCAATGTTTTAGGTCTTACAGAAAGCATTACAGATCAGATTTGGGGAAGAAAATCTGGGAGGTCATTTCTCATCTGTGTTGTTCCCAGTCTCTGGGATGTAAGGCCAGGTAATCTGAGAGGGAGCCTGATGTAATAATGATAGAAGCAATGTGCACAATGAATGCAGTGTGCTTGAATCATTCCAAAGATCAGTCCCCCACCCCCGCCCAGCCCATGGAAAAATTGTCTCCCACAAAACTGGTCCCTGCTGCCAAAAAGTTGGAGACTGCTGGTAAACACTTCTCTACAATCAATTCTTCTAAGTCGTTTTATCTGTACCTGCTAAGAGTCCAAGGTGAATTCGAGTTATTCCTCTTTGCTGAGGTCATCTCCAAGGTGATGGAATGGAATAGGGGGCAGAAGTCCCTCTCCGCAGAGGTACTGAAGAGGGGGTGCCCTGAAGGTTCCAGTGGGGCCGGAAGGCAGGCACACAGAGCAGGAAGTAACTGTGTCTGCCCCGGGGCTCTGTGTGTGGCCCTTTCTAAATCCTTCCGTGTTTCATGTCCTCTCACTTGGCAAGAGTATTGCCAGGACTGGTGAAGAGACAGTGAGATAACTGTCCAATACCTCAAAATCCTTGGAAGAAAGATGCGGTGGTATAAATCAAAGTCATTTCTTATTTCAGTATTAATTATGCAAACCTCTTTCTTTTCTTCATCCTACAAGGTCTCTTTTCATCTTTCCTGAAGGTCTCATTGCTCACCGGTTTCCACAGGGGAAATAACATTATTGGCAACTCTTCTGAGCACTTGTTCCCAGCCAGGCACCATGCAAAGGCCTAAGGATACAGTTGCAATGACAGACACAATCCTCCAAGCTGGGCTGTATATTTAGTAAGTTTCTCACTTTCTCTGAGCCGTGATCCCTTTATTTGTAACATAGAAAAAAAAAATTTTTTTTTAAATAGGTATCATGCCTTCCAGAAATGTTTTGAGGATTATTTGAGATAATGTATATAAAATTGTCTAGTGGAATATAACTAAGAGTTTAATCATGTTACTTCCCCCACCCCCATCATAAGCAAGAAAAGGAAAAAAAACTAAATTCACACATTTCCCCATTTCTTAACAATTTTTTAAAAAAAATAGATTGTTGTTTAATAGAAAGTTTAAGGTCTTCATTTAAAAGAATACGTCATTTAGGATGAAACAGCAGATCACAGGTTAGAGATCACAGGACCAGAATCTTCAAGCCACTCTTTCCCTCCCAGGATACATTCTATCAGAAAAAGCAAATCATTCGCCTCAGTCAGAAGTGTGTAGTTTTTCATCTCAAGATAGTGGAAACCCCTGAGCCGAAAGGATGGAGGGAGAGACCTTGGGAGGTTGAGCCAGAGTCTCTGCAGAGCCAGTGCCCAGCTCCTTGGCTGACCTGGGGGAGCAGCTCTGTGAACTGGGGAGACCAGCTCTGCCAGGGTGGCCTGCAAGTTGAATTTGCCTGGCATGACCTATTGGTGTTCCCAGGCTCTGGAAACAAAATAAGCAAGAAGCCTTTTTTGGAGGGATCTCAGGAAAATTTTGTTCACTTCCAAGAGAGAATATTCCAAAGTTCCTTCCCACCTCTGTTTCCCTTTGGCCTTCCTCACTTTTCCCAGCCTCTGCTCTGAGGTCTGCTATTTATGCAGATCCAATCTGGTTTCCCCGATGGCTCAGTGGTAAAGAATCATCCTGCAGTGCAGGAGTCTCACGAGACGAGAGTTGATCCCTGGGTTGGGAAGATCCCCTGGAGGAGGGCATGACAATCTACTCTACTATTCTTGTCTGGAGAATTCTATGGACAGAGGAGCCTGGTGGGCTACAGTCCATGGGATGGCCAAGAGTCAAACACGACTGAAATGACTCTGCACGCACGCGAATGCCCGTAACCTCCAGAGAAGGCCTGGAGGGCTAAATGTGCCCTGTGTGGGCAGGCACAGCAGGAGATAGTAAACAGTGCTGGGCAGTGAGGAAGGAGTCCTGGGATTCATCCCTCAGCTGTCATCCACAAGCAATGGG
>NW_011494670.1:4465707-4470457 GCF_000754665.1 Bison bison bison | reverse complement strand
AAGCAGTGGGCCTGCGGAGGTGTTGGGAGATTTCTGCATCTCTTCTTCCTTATGTGTAAAGTGAAGGGCTTGGCCTCCATGCCTGAAGGGTTCTCCCTAGCACTACTGATCTGACGTCTCTCCCAGAAGTCAGTGCAAATAGCAGGGCAGTGTTCCTTTCTTAGTATCCATCATACAAGAAGCCAGGAGGTGGCCCACAGAAGGAACCAATGCCTCAAGGTGATAGAAAGACCCCAGGAAAGAAATTCTGCTGTGTGAAGGAGACTGTACTTCTGTCCAGCCCATGCCAGCCCCCGACATCCCCTAAGGACACGAGGCCCAAGTTAAGGTCAAAGACATAGCTTCCCTTAGTCAATGAGGGTTCCCAAAGCTCCCAACTTCCCAACTGAAAGAGGAGACACATGTGGAATGCTAAATTTGGAATAATTTAGCAAGAACACTTCAACATTCAGAGTAGCATGCAGAAGGTGGGATACAAACAGACCACAGACGGGTAGGTTTTATGTGGTGTACACAAAGATTTAAACAACATGTGCACTATTAAAAGAAAAGAATAAAAGGAAACTGTGAAAACAGGAGGCTCTCCATTTAAAAAAATATATATATATTTCCAGCATTTGTTAAATAAACGCAGTAGAAGATCTGGCCACACTGGTTCCCATGCCCACCCCCCAACAAAGGGCTCAGTGGCACAACTCCTGGGTTTCCATAAGGTGCAATGTGATCCTGTAGTTTAGAATTTGTTTGTACTAGAGGAATAATTTCCCTGTGATCACAAATTCACAAAAAGTGAGAAAACAAAACATATACACAGAGGACCACTTGTTTTACCAGCAAGTAGAGAAAGCATCATTGTGAAAGTGGGAGAGGTAGTTAATGCTTACTATGCAGACCCCAAGCATACTCCATTCATTTCCACTACCTGCCTAACTCACAAAAACAGTGAATTTCTTCTCCTCTCCCTGGAAAACCTGGAAGATGGAAATCTGCAGACAGTCTGCAGCTTTCTTCCAGACCTTCCTCTTCCAGAGGTATGTAAGGTCATGGTGGGGTGGGCTTGGCACCTAACCTTGGCAGGAGTCCTCTTATCTTAAGACCTTGCTTTGTCATCAGCAGCAGCAAACTTGACAAGTCTCATCCATCAGCCTTTGGGCAGGTAGGAATCTAGGAAATTAATCCATAGTTCATTTGCTTGATACTAATAACAGGGCTTTCTCTGATGACTTTCTCCATCTTTCACACAAATGAGGAAATTTAGGCTCAGACAGGTAAGTATCATACCCCAAGGGTGGCATCCCAGTATCAGCTGGTCTAGAAAGGGGATTGAGAAGGGAACTTTTCCTTGCCCTTTCTCTGGGGACAGTGAGATGCCCTTCCAACCCAGCCCTTCCTTGTTCTCCCAGCTCAAAGGCAACATGAACATACACATATTGTAAGGCTGTAAGCTGGCCAGCTCCTCCCATCCTCTCCTGGTGTCACCCTCACTGAGCAGATGGGGTGGTGCCGGGAGAGGAGCCAGCTGGTCTCTGCATGCTGTGGACCTGCTGCCCATGGGATGGCCACTGCCAGCTACCACCACCTGAGGCTGACTGCTGAGAGCTAGGAGCTGGAGCCCTCAGCAGGCATGGACAAGGATAGGCCATAAGCTCACCCAGGTTTCTAGGTAAGGCTGCTTGGTGCTGCCTGGACCCCAATCTAGAGGGCATTGGGAAGGGAGTAAATACTCATCCCAGCTCTGAAATGGAACTGAGAGCAGAAGCCAAATCAGTGCAGTCATGATGCACAGAGGGTATATAAATGTCCTAGCAAAAGAGCAACCCAGTAGCACTGGTGTGGGTGCAGCAACATTATAGCCCCAGATGTGGACTCTGGGTGGCCTTGCCTCAGTGGTAGTCATCTACTCAATCCTTATCTGATGAGTGCCTACTCTGTGCTAGGTACCCAGAAAATACACAGTCCTCAGCATCCCTGGATGAGGCCACAGGAGCCACAGAGGAGCTTGTTTGTTGACCATGGGCCAGATCTGAAGAAAGTTCCAAGGCTTCTATGTCTGAAGTTCCAAGTCAGTGTGGAAGCAGCTGATTCACTTCCTATGGACTGAACGTGTCTCCCCAAAATTTGTATGTTGAAGCCTTGATCCGCCTATAATGGTATTTGGAGGTGGGGCCTTGGGAGGCAGCTAGAGTTAGATTAGATAACGAGGATGGGGCCCTCATGATGGGATTAGTGCCTTCAAAAAAGGGGAAGGTCAGTGTAGGCCTCAGCAAACCAGGAAGCTGGGTCTCACCAGACATCAGATCTGGGAAATCTGGTGGACCCCAGATCTTGGACTTCACAGGATATCCAGAACCGTGAGAAGCAGATGTTTGTTATTTAAACTACCCAGTTGTGGTATTTTTGTTATGGCAGCCTGAGCTAAGATATCTCCTAAATTGAATTCTTCAGCAACAAGCACCAGTCAGAAGGCTGGGCTAACATCTTCTATCCAGAGTATATAGGGGCCTGACCAGGAAAATGGTCAGAACTTGAGTTTCTAACTTCTAATACTGCATAGGTGTTCTTCTGTATGTTGTTATTCTATTTACTTTCAGAACTCAACAGTAGTTTCTCCAGACATATTTTATTCCTGAGGCATGTGAGGGTCGGCGAGGGTAAGAAACAATCCAAGGTCACTCAGTCACTAACTGATCCACCCAGGATCAGTTCCTTCTGGTCATAGCTCCCTCTGTTCTCTGCAGCTGTGCCTGCAAAGACGGTGCTGTGTAAACATTTTTTGGTCTCATACTGTTGAATTCACCTTGAATTCTTGGAAGAGTTTTAAACCAACTGCAAACACAATTTCTAAAGAATGTCCCCATACTTCCTTCTTGTGCTGATATCTTCTTCCAGATGACTGAGACATGTCTGCTAAGACCAGATTAACCTATTTCAACTTGATGGCTGGATTCTGACACACTGAGGGGAAGGAAATATATAAAGGACAAAAACCTACAGTTACACTGAACACAGTAACATTTCCTCTTAGGAAACCTTCAGGTTGTACAAACAAATATTTCCTTAGAACTGAAAGAAAATAAGAATCACCATCCTTCCTTGATTCCAAGATAGGTAGTTTGGAAAGTCTGAAACCTGGGTGTCTCAAAGTCAATATGTCATTTAATGGGGCTGTCTTTTCTCCTCCCCACCCCAAGTGGGCTTTGACCTTAAATCAAGAGATATCAAAAGCTGCAGTAAAAATAATTGTGTGTTTTAAAACCAATGGTATCTTAGAAATAGGAAATATGAAATGATGACAAGTCTAGCCAGAACACTAATTTGTTTCTATATCCCCAATATATAGCGGGCAGTATGATTTCAATATGTTTATGAGAAGGACGAATATCTCAACAAAATAGACACTGACTTTTTTTTAATTAGAAAAAGTTTCAAACGTATACCTAAAGTAGATAGTGTATTGTGGTGAACTCCCATCACCCAATGTCAGGATTTTCAACTCAGGTGATTTTGTTTTCTCTTCCACTCCCTCCCCAACCCAGGTCATTTTGAAGAAAATCACAGATGTCAGGGCATTTCACTGATAAATGTATCTGTATATATTTATAAACAACCAAGACTTATGCTTTTAAAAAACAATGATGACAGTATCATCACACTTCCTGAAATCACTAACAATTCCTGAATATCATCTCATATCCATTTAGTATCTACAGTTCCCCGTTGTTGTTGCTTAGTCACTAAGTCGTGTCCTACTCTTTGTGACCCCATGGACTGTAGCCCGCTAGGCTCCTCTGTCCATGGGATTTCCCAGGCAAGAATACTGGAGCAGGTTGCCATTTCCTAGTCCAGGGGATATTCCCAAGCCAGGGATTGAATCTATGTCTTCTGCATTGCAGGCAAATTTTTAATGCTAAGAGTTCCTCTCCCTTTTCCTTTTGTGGTAGTTTGTTTGCCCCAGGATCCAAACAAGGTTTATACTTTTTTCTGTTGGTTGTGTTGTTATTGTTGAAGAACCCAGGTCTTTTGTCTGGTTGAATTCCCCACAGTTTGGCTCTGCGGGTGGCATGCCCGTGATGTTGTTTAATAAGCTTCCTTTTCTCCCCGATTTCTTATAAAATGGTGTTCAGAGTTGGAGGTTTGTGCAGACTTAGTTTGGGGTTTGTAGTATTTCCATCATGAGGTTCATCATACCTGACTGTCTCTATCTTTGGATGCCATGAGCTATGATGATAATTGCATAGGTCATATCATCACTTTTGAGATGACTTTCTCATTTACTAGAACTACCCCCAAAAATATACATCAAAAATCAAGAATCTGAAACATTGGATATGTTACTATTGAGTCGAAGATCCTGTCGGTTACTATTCAGAGTGATTCCCTTGGCTTGGCCCAAATAACAGGGGCTCCAGGACAGCTGTCTACAAGGATATGAGAGCTGTGTACCTGGGCAACCTTACCTTAACAAAAACAGCGTCATACAAACTTGTATTTTTACAAAAGAGAGAGAGGAGGAATGGGGGCTGTGGTCGTCATTGTTGTTCAGTCGCTAGGTCGTGGCCCACTTTCTGTGACTCCCATGGACTGCAGCATGCCAGGCCTTCCTGTCCTTCACCAGCTCCCAGATAGCATCACCAATTCAATGGACATGAACTTGGGTGAACTCCAAGGGTTGTAGGAATTGCTATAAAATAATCATTGCTATAGTTTTATGTGTGCTGCTAGAATACTTAAATGTACACATAAACATGCA
>NW_011494670.1:4458847-4465607 GCF_000754665.1 Bison bison bison | reverse complement strand
GCAGTGTGAGAGTCCCTCTAGCTCTTGCTCAAGGATCACGTGTTATGTGCTCAACAGGGCAGCATTTCTTATGCATTTCCATTACTTGGAGCAGCACAAAGAGTGGTGACCTCAAGCAGCAGGTCTTTCCCTCTGCCCCAGCAAGCTACTTTTATACTGGGTGTAAGCTCATTTCCCCTAGTTAATCAATCATATTAAGTCCCGTTTGCTATTTGAAAACTCACTCTGTGTGCACACAGAGCAACAGGGGAAACTGGGCTCTCGCAGGCACCCGGCACCCTGGTAAAGAGCCCAGTGGGTGAGTAGACCTCCTGGAAACGTCGACAGGGTCAAGGGCAGCTGCCCAGACCAGAGCAGTCACAATCGGCATGCGTGCCTCTGCACCATCAGTTCTTTCTAGCTCTGTCCATTTCTCTTTCCCAGTGTAGACTAGCTTTGTTATGCTAGTAGATGCTCTACCCTGCATCTCTCTGTGGGTGAAATAGGCATTCAAATGTCTAACACAGTCAGCAAATGCTTTCAAACCTTTTTGGCCACTGTTTAATAGATTTTCATTATAACTAAGTACACACAAACATGCAGATGTGGAGGTGAATGTACATGCTGTAATATAGATATATAGTTAGACGCACACAACTCATCTTTCAAACTAAATGTCATCTAACTAAACACCATCATCTTACTTTGTGTGATATGCTTTGATATTCTCTTTTCTTTTCTTTTATTTTACAAAAAAATCCTGGTTCTAATCCACTAATGGCTTCCCAGGTAGCACTGAGTGGTAAAGAACCCACTTGACAATGCAGGAAACTGAGAGACTTGGGTTCGATCCTTGAGTCAGGAAGATCCCCTGGAGAAGGGCATGGCAATCTTCCTGGGCACAGAAGCAGGCTACAGTCAGTCCATAGGGTCACAAAGAGTGGGACATGACTGAAGCAGTTTAGCATGCACACGTGCAATACACTAAATTTATTTCAAAACCTGTTGATGGGTCATAACTTTCATCCATAACCATCCCCTACAGTGAAGGTAGAGATCAAAGGCATCAGAGTAAAGTTCTCGGGAGCTTGACTGATTTATTATTACACTGTGAATTAAATCAGAAATTAGAACCTGTTTATATTTGTCACATAATAGCACATTACAAGTTCCACCTTAGGTGACCAGACAGCCCTTTGGCTGTACTTTGTGATTAGGTTAATCTGGGGAGTGAATCTATCAGGGAGAGAGAAGCCCTGCAGGCCTGCGAGCTGCCCGGAAGCCCTGCCTCTCCCATTGTTACCGTGATGGATCTGCACTTCCAAACAGTAATCACCCATCACATGAACCCAGTTCTATTTTTCTAGCTCAACAGGGCTCAGTGTGCTCTCTGAAGCTACAAAGGGGAGAAAATACTCCCTCCAATCTTTCTGCATGATGAATTCTTCCACCTCTACATAAAGCCATGCTTACAGGCCTGTCTTATGGGCTTTTTGAATGTCCCAACAATGACAAAAAAGGAAAGAAAAGAAAAAAAAAAAAAACTGGGTAGGAGAACAATAATGCTGTGCTGCAGCCAGGTCATATTGCCTTATATTTTTCACCTCTTTCCTTATAAGAGCTCTCAGCTCTAGGGGCAAAAAAAAGATAAGAGGAAAGAAAAACCTACACAATATCAATAAGTTTACCCTTGAGAATAAGTCACTTTCTCAGATGGTGTTTTCACAACATAAATGTTTTATGCATTTGTGCTTAGATTTTAAGATATTAGATAAGAAATCAAATTTCCCTCCAGCTTTTATTCAGCACCATCCCCTCACATACAAACTCACACATACACACATGGAAACTGATTCCTAATGTCAGAGTTAATTTCTCATTTACCAGGAGCATGGAGCTTTTTCTACAGAGTATGATCAACCTAGAGGTATTGTCGTGTGAGTTTAATAATATTTTTGATAACTAGAAAGGAGGAAATTAACCCATGAGTCATGAAAAACCTGAAAAGATTATTCTGATGTTTATCTTGAACTAAATTTGCAAGGAAATAAAATTACTCTGGTAGCTAAGACTGCATACTCACATTCTTTTGTTTGAATTAATTATACTTAACTGCTCTATAATGTCCTGATTAATTATTTCCTGTTCCAGTCAATTGATTGTGCATTTTTGATATGAAACTTGCATCATGATGAGAATCTTGGACCTATTTCTCATCTTGCTTGAGGGCTCCCATAGAGCTTATCTGAAGAACTAGCTTCAAAGGAAGCTCCACCAGCAACCTAGGAGGGTTGTGTCACAGCACAAGCAGTGACAGGGCAACTGCATTTTCAGATTTGCAACTGCAATTCCAGAGCATGGAATCAACACTTATGTATGGGCAGCAGTAAACTAGAGCTTTAAATGCTGCACCATTTGTGAGAAGCGTAACCCCCACTCTGCGCAGGCACTGCGTGTCTAGTCTCCCATCAGCAGACTTTCCAGAGTGAGGGGCTCTACACAGGAGGGTGGACAAGACTAGGTAGGTCCTGGAGACAGGAGAAGCTGAATGTATCATTTTCTTATCACAGCTGTAACAGATTACCACCAGCTTAGTGATGTCATAGCACACAAACTTATTATCTTAGAGTTCTCTGTTTTAGAAACCCTATGTCAGGATGGGAGTAGGGCTGCATTTCTTCTAAGTGCTCTAGGGCACAGTCCATTGTTTTGCTCTCTCCAGTTTCTAGAGGCTCCTGTCTCCTCCCTCCCAGAAAAGCCAGCAGAGATGCATCTTCCAATCTCTTTCTCTGACCTCTTGCTTCTGTCATTTTAACTCTTTCTCTCACTTTCCTGCCTCCCTGCTTTTCTTCTAAGAAGCTTTGTGATTATATTGGGTTCAGATAATCCCCAAAAATCTTCCATCTCAAGATTCTTAACCACATCAGTCCCTTGGTACATAGTCACAGGTTCAGAGATTAGGACGTGGACTTCTTTTGGGGGGACACTCTTCTACCTTTTGCACGAAGTATCCAGACCAAAAAAAAGCCAGTGTAGGTCAGGCCTGAGCCGCCCCAGTGTCAGGGCATGTTTAACTAGTCCTGCACCAGGCGCCAGGGAGAGGGGCTAGAGCAGAAGTCAGGAGGTGTGAGTTCTAATCTTGGTAAGAGGACTTAAAGTATATACCAAGACCTGCCTTGCTTTTTACCTTGGTTAAAAGTTGATTTGCATTCATCGTGCCCTAAAACCATGTAGCAATTACTACAATGGTCCAAGATACCAAATTAGCTTGTACACATGACTAAAGACAGCAGAGAGGTGACACAGAGGACCTGAACACTGGGAGTGCCCCTGGCATGAAACGCTAACATCAACAGCATAGTCGACTGAACAAAGGGATGCAGTAAGCAGTTAATCCCAAGCTATAGTTAACATTCACACATTTCAAGGAAGACTGTCAGAGTGGGGAAGGTTAATAAGCTTTGGAGTGGAGAGGTGCAAAGAGGTCAGGGTGGGCCGGGCCCTCACCACTTCTCTTTCCCCCGACAAATCCACTGAGCTCGTCCTGACGAGAGATGGATACATCAGACACATAGCCTGAGGTCCTGAAGTCCTCAGGTCATGTAACTAACTGCTCTTTTCTCTGATTCCAGGCCTGCCATGAAACCCTGGGATAACTGGGCTCCCCAGGGAGGCCCCCATGCAGGGAGAGGGACGAGATGTCAATCTTTGGTCCACTTGACAGATCGACTGTGTTTCTCCTAGAAAATTAACAAACCGGAGTACGGACTTGCATATATTAATGCCTTGAGAGTTTAGTTGGCATGAGTCAGCACCTCAAAGCTGTCAATCTCTGGTCTGTGTGAAAGATATATACTCTAATTTCTCATGAAAATTAGCAAACAGCTATGCTGGTTTGTATTTATTAATGCCTTAGGAGTTTCTTTAGGATGAGTCAGTGTCTAAACACTGATCAGATCTGAGGTACCACCCTTCTCTGTCCCCCTACCCCCAGCACATGTCCCAACCCTCATTCTGGGCCACGTCCTCACACATCTCCTCTAATTCACACAGAGCACACCATGCAAGGTGACTTTGGAGCTGGACAGCCCTGCAGCATTGCCCCGGGTCACCCCCAAGCATTCTTCAGGGTGTCGCTTAAATGCTGCTTCTTTTAAAAGCCTTTTGTAACCCTTCAGCATTCTTCAGACATCCCTGCTTTTTGTTTGAAGAATCCTGCATTTTCCTCTCTTCACCCTCATTTGGCATCTTTCCCACCACAAGAGGAACCAGGGGAGTTTTACTCATTTTTAGATGCCCAGTGCCTAGCATAATAACTGGCACAAAGTAGGTACTCAATGAATATTTATTGAACAAATGAGTAAATGGACACTCTCCTGATCACCCCTGATGCTTCTTTTCATCCACTAGAGAGTGGAAAACAGATGCCAGCACACCAAAAGATTCAAGAGTAGATAGTATAAATTAAAAGAAAGGTCACATTCAATATAGCAGAGATGCCTTTGTGGAGCTAACAGAAGGCTGTCTTCCCAGGAGCCTTGGAGAGACAGCCCATGAGGGTGACAGCCCAGCAGTGACAGGACAAGACTGCTGCAGTGACACGGCAGCAATAAGGCGTCCCTAACAAACAGTCAGACATTTCTATCTGAATGTCCTGACAATACCCAACTCTACAGGTCCCAGAGCAAGCTCACAGTCTTTTTTAATCTCTATGACCTCCAAGTGTTCTTATTTCTGGGTGTTTCCCAGGATCCTAACTTTGGAGTTAAGATTTCTCTGTCTTAAGTTCTACCAGCTGATAAAGCAAACACTGAGATGGGTTTCTCATGTTACTGCTGCCTGAATTCCAATCACATCAAGTCCCCAACCTGGGTGACTGCAAAAAGTGTCTTGAGTTACCTTCCAGTTTCTGGCCTCTCACTTTTCCTTACCTAGGCGTGTGTGCGCCCAGTTGCTTCAGTCGTATCCAATTCTTTGTGACGCCATGAACTATAGCCTGCCAGTCTCCTCTGTCCATGAGATTCTCCAGGCAAGAATACTGGAGTGGGTTGCCATTCCCTACTCAGGGGATCTTCTCTACCCAGGGATTGAATCCACATCTCCTGTGTCTCCTGCCTTGTAGGCAGATTTTTTACTGCTGAGCAGCAGGGGAAGCCCTTTTCTTGTCTATACTGAATCTCAAACACTTTTCTTCAAAAACAAATACCCGGGCTCCTGGGAGGTACAGTGGTTAAGATTTCCAGCTTCTAATGCAGGGGACATGGGTTTGATCTTTGGTCAGGGAACTAAGATCCCACATGCTCGCCACATAGTGCAGCTTAAAAAAAAAGAAAACACCCAAATACCACTTATTATTATTTTGGCCACACCAAGTGGCATGAAGGATCTTAGTTCCCCACCAGGGATCAAATCTTTGCTCCCTGCAGTGGAAGCTCAGAATCTTAACCACTGGACCGCCAGGCAAGTCCCAGTACCACTTTTATAATCTCATCTCCTTCCTTTTCTGAAACCCTTCCAGCACACTGTCAGCAGAGGGTCCTGGAACCCCACACCTCGGCCCTGTCTCATCCACCCTGTGTCCTTCAGTTTCACATCCAACTCCTGACATTGGCCTCTCCCAGGCCATTTCTCCTCCTCCTCCAGGGGAGGCAAATCCCACCCTCTCCTTCGAGATGCCCAGGCCCTCCAGCCTCTTGTTCAGGCTGGACTGTCTTCCCTTCTCTTTCTCCTGTTTGACCTCTTCTATACGTCACAGGTCAGCTTAAGTTTCAAGGCTTTCGTAAAAATCCCTTAATTATCTCAGCACACAGAGCAGACTGGGTGTTGAAAGAACTTGGACTTCAGAACACGGCCTTCTTTGCAGCTCAGGAAAATGCGGCTGATGGCCAGAGACCCAGCTCCCTTTCTGAAGCTGTCACTTTTCCTTAACGGTTTGTCATGGTGCTTAGTGATTATCCCACCTGTGTTCTCACTGCTTCCTGTCTTCCCGACCAAGCAGCCTGGCTCCAAGAGGACAAGGAGATCTATGAGGCTTCTTCTGTCACAACCTCAACTTCTCACTCTGTGGCAGGTTTCAAAGGTTCTCAGTAAATGACTCCTATTGAAAGAAACCCAGAGAAAGTAGGTCACAGCGAGTGTAAGGTAATGAAAGTACAGGAGAAAGAATGTGACTGCGGGTCTTTCCAATCACTGCCAGGTAACAAGTGGCCTAATTTTCAGTGACCCATCCCAACTTGCAACCATCAGGTAACCTGGTCTAACACAACACTCCTACAGGCTGGTTCCTTGGCACCTGAAGGAGCTGACAGCCAGAGGCTATTCGCTTAGCACACTCCCCATAGCTAGACAGTGGAACAGGGTGAATAATGGTCCCACAAAGTAAGAATGTCCACCTCCTAAACCCATCAGTTCAGTTCAGTCACTCAGTCACGTCCGACTCTTTGTGACCCCATGAATCGCAGCATGCCAGGCCTCCCTGTCCATCACCAACTCCCGGAGTTCACTCAGACTCACATCCATCGAGTCAGTAATGCCATCCAGCCTTCTCATCCTCTGTCGTCCCCTTCTCCTCCTGCCCCCAATACCTTCCAGCATCAGAGTCTTTTCCAATGAGTCAGCTCTTTGCATGAGGTGGCCAAAGTACCACCTGAAGCTGGAGTTTCAGCTTCAGCATCATTCCCTCCAAAGAAATCCCAGGGCTGATCTCCTTCAGAATGGACTGGTTGGATCTCCTTGCAGTCTAAGGGACTCTCAAGAGTCTTCTCCAACACCACAGTTCAAA
>NW_011494670.1:4447063-4458747 GCF_000754665.1 Bison bison bison | reverse complement strand
AAAGTAATGTCTCTGCTTTTGAATATGCTATCTAGGTTGGTCATAACTTTCCTTCCAAGGAGTAAGCGTCTTTTAATTTCATGGCTGCAGTCACCATCTGCAGTGATTTTGGAGCCTGAAAAAATAAAGTCTGACACTGTTTCCACTGTTTCCCCATCTATTTCCTGTGAAGTGATGGGACTGGATGCCATGATCTTCGTTTTCTGAATGTTGAGCTTTAAGCCAACTTTTTCACTCTCCACTTTCACTTTCATCAAGAGGCTTTTTAGTTCCTCTTCACTTATGACTTTTTTCAGAAAAAGGGTATCACAGATGTAATTAAGGATCATGATATGAGATCATCCTGGATTATGCAGATTGATCTTAAATCTGATGACATGTCCATATAAGGGCAGAAGAGCAGACAAGACAGAGATGAGAAGGCCACTTGAAGATAAACACACAGATTGGAGTTATGCAGACACAAGCCTGGAGCCAACAGCAGCTGGAAGAGGCCTGGATGGATTCCACCTAGAGCCTTCAGAGGGCACGTTGTCCTCCTGACACCTTGATTTCAGACTTCCGGCCTCCAGAACTGTGAGAGAATACATTCCTATTGAATTAAGTTACCTAGTTCCTGGGACTTTATTTCAGCAGCCTTAGGACAGCCTTACAAACAGCAAGTGCTTCCTGAAAGAAAGACCTGGGAAGCCCATCTGTCTTCTTCCGCACTGTCCACAAAGACCTTTGTGGAGCCATCAAGCATTAACAGGTCCGCGTAACCTGATAGTCTGGGTGTTGGGAGAGTATTCCCAGGATGCAGGGTATACCCAGAGGAGAAACTCATCCAGTCAGTGTCAGAATGAGGGTGGGGGCAAGAGGAAAGCGGCAAAGAGAAGCAAGGGAGGAGTTCAGGGAAGGTTTCTGGGGGGACAAGACTGCAGTGAGCAGTCAGCTGGGTGAGGGGTTGGAAGAGCTGTCACACAGGTGGCAGAGCACAGCAGTCACTGTTAACAGAGAACCAAGTGTGTGGTAAGGAGGCCAGGAGTCTAGGTACGGGTTGGGTCTCTGGGGGTTTTGCAGACCATGGTAAGAAATACAGAGTTTTTTCTTAGAGGAGATTGTCAGCTGGGGAAGTAGCAGCACATGTCTGGGTATCTGTGTTTGCATTTCTTGGTTGTCACTGTAAACGAGAACGACTCTTTCTTTCTTCCCTTCTAGGTTCTTTCATTGGCCTAATAGTTAAATTGACATACGATAGATCAACAGGAGTAAAACCTAATTGCACATATGTACAGAAACTCATAAAAATATGAGACTCAAAGAACTGACCAAAGCAGGCAGCTTTTATACCATTTAGACAAAGAAACAATAAATTTGTGAGGAGCTGACAAGGCAAAGGGATTTGGGCTTGGGATCAATTCAGTTTAGTTCAGATCCTCAGTCACGTCCTACTCTTTGCAACCCACTCCTTCCAGTGAATATTCAGGATTGATTTCCTTTAGGATTGACTGGTTGGATCTCCTTGCAGTCCAAGGGACTTTCCATAGTCTTCTTCAAAACCAAGTTCAAAAGCATCAATTCTTTGACACTCAGCTTTCTTTACAGTCCAACTCTCACATCCATACATGACCACTGGAAAAACTAGAGCATTGACTAGATGGACTTTTGTTGGTAAAGTAATGTCTCTGCTTTTTAATATGCTGTCTAAGTTTGTCAAAGCTTATCTTCCAAGGAGCAAGTGTCTTTTAATTTCTTGGCTGCAATCACCATCTGCAGTGATTTTGGAGCCCTAGAAAAAGTTTGTCACTGTTTCCATTGTTTCCCCATCTATTTGCCATGAAGTGATGGGACCAGGTGCCTTGATCTTAGTTTCTTGAATGTTGACTTTTAAGCCAACTTTTCATTCTCCTCTTTCACTTTCATCAAGAGGCTCTTTAGTTCCTCTTCACTTTCTGCCATAACAGTAGTATCACCTGCATATCTGAGGTTATTGTTCTTTGTCCCGGCAGGCTTGATTTCAGTCTGTGCTTCATCCAACCCAGCATTTGGCATGATGTACTCTGCATATACAGTGGAAGTGAGAAATAGATTCAAGAGGTTAGATCTGATAGACAGAGTGCCTGAAGAACTATGGATGGAGGTTCATGACATTGTACAGGAGACAGAGATCAAGACAATCCCCAAGCAAAAGAAATGCAAAAAAGCAAAATGGCTGTCTGAGGAAATAGCTTTGAAAAGAAGAGAAATGAAAGGCAAAGGAGAAAAGGAAGGATAAACCCATTTGAATGCAGAGTTCCAAAGAATAGCAAGGAGAGATAAGATAGCCTTCCTCAGCAATCAATGCAAAGAAAATGAGGAAAATAATAGAATAGTAAAGACTAGAGATCTCTTCCAGAGAAGGCAATGGCAACCCACTCCAGTACTCTTGCCTAGAAAATCCCATGGATGGAGGAGCCTGGTAGGCTGCAGTCCATGGGGTCTCTAAGAGTTGGACATGACTGAGAGACTTCACTTTCACTTTTCACTTTCATGCATTGGAGAAGGAAATGGCAACCCACTCCAGTGTTCTTGCCTGGAGAATCCCAGGGACGGGGGAGCCTGGTGGGCTGCTGTCTATGGGGTCGCACAGAGTTGGACACGACTGAAGCGACTTACCAACAGCAGCAGAGATCTCTTCAAGAAACTTATAGATACCAAGGGAACATTTCATGCAAAGATGGGCTAAATAAAGGACAGAAATGGTATGGACCTAACAGAAGCAGAAGATATTTAGGAGAGGTGGCAAGAATATACAGAAGAACTATACAAAAAAGATCTTCATGACCCAGATGATCACAATGGTGTGATCACTCACTTAGAGCCAGACATTCTGGAATGTGAAGTCAAGTGGGCCTTAGGAAGCATCACTACAAATAAAGCTAGTGAAGGTGATGGAATCCCAGCTGAGCTATTTCAAGTCCTAAAAGATGATGCTGTGAAAGTGCTGCACTCAATATGCCAGCAAATTTGGAAAACTCAGCAGTGGCTACAGGACTGGAAAAGGTCAGTTTTCATTCCAATCCCAAAGAAAGACAACGCCAAAGAATGCTCAAATGGCACAATTGCACTCATCTCACATGCTAGCAAACTAATGCTCAAAATTCTCCAAGCCAGCCTTCAACAGGACATGAACCGTGAACTTCCAGATGTTCAGACTGCATTTAGAAAAGGCAGAGGAACCAGAAATCAAATTTCCAACATCCGCTGGATCATCAAAAAAGCAGGAATTCCAGGAAAGCATCTATTTCTGCTGTACTGACTATGCCAAAGACTTTGACTATGTGGATCACAATAAACTGTGGAAAATTCTGAAAGAGATGGGAATACCAGACCACCTGACCTGCCTCTTGAGAAACCTATATGCAGGTCAGGAAGCAACAGTTAGAACTGGACATGGAACACAGACTGGTTCCAAATAAGAAAAGGAGTACGTCAAGGCTGTATATTGTCACCCTGCTTATTTAACTTATATGCAGAGTACATCATGAGAAGCACTGGGCTGGAGGAAGCACAAGCTGGAATGAAGATTGCCAGGAGAAATGTCAATCCCCTCAGGTATGCACATGACACCACCCTTATGGCAGAAAGTGAAGAAGAACTAAAGAGCCTGTTGATGAAAGTGAAAGAGGAGACTGAAAAAGTTGGCTTAAAGCCCAACATTCAGAAAACTAAGATCATGCCATCCGGTCCCATCACTTCATGGCGAATAGATGGGGAAACAGGGGAAACAGTGGCTGACCTTATTTTTTTGGCCTCCAAAATCACTGCAGATATTGAATGCAGCCATGAAATTAAAAGACGCTTGCTCCTTGGAAGAAAAGCTATGACCAACCTAGACAGCATATTAAAAAGCAGAGACATTACTTTGCTGATAAAGGTCCACCTATTCAAGGCTATGATTTTTCCAGTGGTCATGTATGGATGTGAGTGTTGGACTGTGAAGAAAGCTGAGTGTCAAAGAATTGATGCTTTTGAACTGTGGTGTTGGAAAAGACTCTTTAGAGTCCCTTGAACTGCAAGGAGATCCAACCAATCAATCCTAAAGGAAATCACTCCTGAATATTCATTGGAAGGACTGATGCTGGAGCTGAAACTCCAATACTTTGGCCACCTGTTGCGAAGAACTGACTCTCTGGAAAAGACCCTGATGCTGGGAAAGATTGAAGATGGGAGGAGAAGGGGATGACAGAGGATGAGATGGTTGGATGGCATCACCGACTCAATGCGCATGAGTTTGAGTAGGCTCTGGGAGTTGGTGACGGACAGGGAAGCCTGGAGTGCTGCAATCCATGGGGTCTCAAAGTGTCAGACAAGACTGAGCGACTGAACTGAACTCTGTGTATTCTTGCCACCTCCTGTTAATATCTCCTGCTTCTGTTAGGTCCATACCATTTTTGTCCTATATTGTGCCCATCTTTGCATGAAAGGTTCCCTTGGTATCCCTAGTTTTCTTGAAGAGATCTCTAGTCTTTCCCATTTTAATGTTTTCCTCTATTTCTTTGCATTGATCACTGAGGAAGGCTTTCTTATCTCTCCTTGCTATTCTTTAGAACTCCTCATTCAAATGGATATATCTTTTCTTTTCTCCTTTGCCTTTCATTTCTCTTTTCTCAGCTATTTGTAAGTCTTCCTCAGACAACCATTTTGTCTTTTTGCATTTCTTTTTCTTGAGGATGATTTTGATCACCACCTCCTGTACAACGTTACGATCTTCCGTCCATAGTTCTTCAGCACTCTGTCTATCAGATCTAGTTCCTTGAATTTATTTTTCACTTCCACTGTATAATCATAAGGGATTTGATTTAGGTCATACCTGAATGGTCTAGTGGTTTTCCCTATTTCCTTCAATTTAAGTCTGTATTTGGCAATAAGGAGTTCATGATCTGAGCCACGGTCATCTCCTGGTCTTTTTTTTCCTGACTGTACAGAGCTTCTCCATCTTCGGTTGCAAAGAATGTAATCAATCTGATTTCAGTATTGACCATCTGGTGATGTCTATGTGTAGAGTCATCTCTTGTGTTGTTGGAAGAGAGTGTTTGCTATGACCTGTGTGTTCTCTTGGCAAAAAACTTTGTTAGCCTTTGTCCTACTTCATTTTGTACTCCAAGCCCAAATTTGCCTGTTACTCCAGGCATCTCTTGACTTCCTACTTTTGCATTCCATTCTCCTGTGATGAAAAAGACATCTTTTTTTTTTGGTGTTAGTTCTAGAAAGTCTTGTAGGTCATCATAGAGCCGTTCAACTTCATCTTCTTTGGCATTAGTGGTTGCGGCATAGATTTGTCATATTGAATGGCTTGCCTTAGAAACAGAAATCATTCTGTTGTTTTTGAGATTGTATACCAGTAATGCATTTCAGCTTCTTTTGTCACCTATGAGGTCTACTGCTGATGGGCTGCTGTCTATGGAGTTGCACAGAGTCGGACACAACTGAAGTGACTTAGCAGCAGCAGCAGCATTTCTTCTAAAGGATTCCTGCCCATAATAGTTGACATAATGGTCATCTGAATTAAATTTGCCCATTCCAGTCCATTTGAGTTTACTGATTCCTAAAATGTCAATGTTCACTCTTGCCATCTCCTGTTTGACCACTTCCAATTTACCCTGAGTCATAGACCTAATATTCCAGGTTCCTATGCAATATTGCTTTTTACAGCATAGGGCTTTACTTTCATCACCAGTCACATTCACAGCTGTGTGTTGTTTTCACTTGGCTCAGCCTCTTCATTTTTTCTGGAGCTATTTCTCCACTCTTCTCCAGTAGTGTATTGGGCATCTACCGACAGGGGAATTTCATCTTTCAGTGTCATATCGTTTTGTTTTTCATACTGCTCATGGGATTCTCAAGGCAAGAATACTAAAATGGTTTGCCATTCCCTCTTCCAGTGGGCCACATTTTGTGATCCAAACATGGATTGTAAACTGATAAATAAATGAGAAGTTTTGTTTATATAGCTTTCTTGGCCCTAAACTTCCTCTGTCTCGTATAAAGATAACTTTCTTCCTCCTGATCCAGGGAGGGTCCATTTTATTTCCTGTTTTCAGGAGAACAAAAGAGGATCAGAATGTCCTTCCTGCACTGGTGTTTACAAAACAAATTTAATTCAATTAATCAATGTGCCAAAATGGTGTATTGTGTGGTGATGCATCCTGCCCCCTCCTTAAACGGAGCAGAACCCTGTGGGGCCCTGCAGATACAAATTCTCTCTATGTGCCCCGCTTCTTGTTTGTAGGAAACACACTCCATTCAGCCTCCTTGGTCTTCCCTGAGTTTCACAGGGCAGATTCAAAGGGTTGCTTATCAGGGAAGAGAGAGAATACAGAAACTAAGGAGGAGCAGTCAAGAAACAATAATGCTGCCCAGGGATAGGACCCTGGCTCCTCCTCAAGAAATATATGTATTTATTATGTATATATATGTATATAATATACATATTATAATATATAATGTGTATATGTGTGTGTGTGTGTCTGTGTGTATAATATAAAACCTTTGATGAAGGGTGGTAATTCCAGGCTGAGCACAAGATTTCTGGAGCACCACCCTGTTACCTCACCACCGACCAATCAGAAGAAAGTCTGTATACCGTGTAAGATAAAGAAGATGCTGACCTCCTCCCTAAATGATCCTCTCTTTAAAAACTTTTATGGCTGATCAAAATCTTTGGAGTTGGTTTTTGAACACAAGTCCGCCATCTCCCTGTGTCACTGGCCTTCAGAATAAAGCAACCATTCCATTCCCACCAGCACTTACCTCTTGAGCATTGGCTTCCATACTTGAGCAGCTGAATTACAGTTCAGTAACACTACCGCACAATTGCACTCATCTCACATGCTAGTAAAGTAATGCTCAACATTCTCCAAGCCAGGCTTCAGCAATATGTGAACCATGAACTTCCTAATGTTCAAACTGGTTTTAGAAAAGGCAGAGGAACCAGAGATCAAATTGCCAACATCCACTGGATCATGGAAAAAGCAAGAGAGTTCCAGAAAAACATCTATTTCTGCTTTATTGACTATGCCAAAGCCTTTGACTGTGTGGATCACAATAAACTGGAAAATTCTGAAAGAGATGGGAATACCAGACCACCTGACCTGCCTCGTGAGAAATCTATATGCAGGTCAGGAAGCAACAGCTAGAACTGGACATGGAACAACACACTGGTTCCAAATAGGAAAAGGAGTACGTCAAGGCTGTATATTGTCACCCTGTTTATTTAACTTATATTCAGAGTACATCATGAGAAATGCTGGACTGGAAGAAACACAAGCTAGAATCAAGACTCCGAGGAGAAATATCAATAACCTCAGATATGCAGATGACACCACCCTTATGGCAGAAAGTGAAGAGAACTAAAAAGCCTCTTGATGAAAGTGAAAGTGGAGAGTGAAAAAGTTGGCTTAAAGCTCAACATTCAGAAAACGAAGATCATGGCATCCAGTCCCATCATGTCATGGGAAATAGATGGGGAAACAGTGGAAACAGTGGCTGACTTTATTTTTCTGGGCTCCAAAATCACTGCAGATGGTGACTGCAGCCATGAAATTAAAAGACACTTACTCCTTGGAAGGAAAGTTATGACCAACCTAAATAGCAAATTCAAAAGCAAAGACATTACTTTGCCAACAAAGGTCCGTCTAGTCAAGGCTATGGTTTTTCCTGTGGTCATGTATGGATGTGAGTTGGACTGTGAAGAAGGCTGAGTGCCAAAGAATTGATGCTTTTGAACTGTGGTGTTGGAGAAGACTCTTGAGAGTCCCTTGGACTGCAAGGAGATCCAACCAGTCCATTCTGAAGGAGATCAGCCCTGGGATTTCTTTGGAGGCAATGATGCTAAAGCTGAAACTCCAGTACTTTGGCCACCTCATGCGAAGAGTTGACTCATTGGAAAAGACTCTGATACTGAGAGGGATTGGGGGCAGGAGGAGAAGGGGATGACAGAGGATGAGATGGCTGGATGGCATCACTGACTCGATGGACGTGAGTCTGAGTGAACTCCGGGAGTTGGTGATGGACAGGGAGGCCTGGCTGCTGCGATCCATGAGGTCGCAAAGAGTCGGACATGACTGAGTGACTGATCTGATCTGATCTGAACACTCCTCAGCACAATGAGATTTTCTATCAGCATATAGCAGCATGCTTACAGAGATGCTTAATGTCCTGCAATGTGAAGAGACAGTCCAGCACAATGAAGACCTTCTTGTCCCTCCCAAACTTTCAAAAGAGCCCTACCCAGTTGAGAAAACTGCTGGCAATAATAGAAAACCCCCAAAGGGGTTTAAACATGGAACTGACAAAATTGGGAACTGCAGACAGATGGCTATGGTACAATGGGAGTGTAAGATTCAGAAAGACAGAGGTACAATGTTAAGAAAAATTAGGAGGGCACAGTTCAAGTACAGAAAGTGTGAAAAAGATGAAAACTTGAGCCAACTGGGAAGGAAGGATGTCAGGAGAAAGAGTGGGGGAGGGGATTGGGAGGCAAATTCAGCAGATATATAGGTTAAAAATGCATGAATTTGCATTTGAATAAGAGATTGCATCTCAAATTTCTAGTACAGAGTTGTCACTAACAGATATAAAGAAGGAAAAAGGAGTTATCAGATCATAATTCAATTTGGGGATTGTTGATATGTCTACGAGATAGCTAAACAGAAATGCCCATTAGGCAGTGAAAGTGAAGTCGCTCAGTCGTGTCCGACTCCTAGCGACCCCATAGACTGCAGCCCACCAGGCTCCTCTGTCCATGGGACTTTCCAGGCAAGAGTACTGGAGTGGGGTGCCATTGACTTCTCCGAGTTGAAATCTACTAACATTTAAAGGACAGTGTTCATGCATTGGAGAAGGAAATGGCAACCCACTCCAGTGTTCTTGCCTGAGAATCCCAGGGATGGGGGAGCCTGGTGGGCTGCCGTCTATGGGGTCACACAGAGTCGGACACGACTGAAGCGACTCAGCAGCAGCAGCAGCAGCAGCAGCAGTGAACACTGTAATCTCTAAGGAGAGTATTTTCAAGCGACCAGCAGAAGATGTTTTCCTTAAATGGACAATTTGAAGCCTGGAAAATAATGGATTGGGTGCTTATAATTTAGTGTAAACCATAGACTGGTTGAAACCAGAAGGCAGATGGTTGAGATTCCTGGAATTTCACCCTGTTACCTCATCACCAGCCAATCACACACCTTGCAGTCCTCCCCCCAGTTTTGCCTTTAAAAATTCTTCCTGGAAGACTATGAGGGAGTTTGGGTGTTTGGGTAATAAGCCATCCATTCACTCTGTGGTTTCTTTAAATAAAAGATGGAAGAAACTCTTGAACTTTAAAAGAAGGGCTTTGTTTGCACTCAGATTAGTTTACAAAGCAAGATAAGGGCTCAGGTGCTCAGGGTTCTGCCTCTTGACTAATAAGGAACTAGACTGTTCTTATGAAACAGTCAGAGAAACACAAAGCATTGGAGTATTTAGACAACTAAGACTGGAATAAAGATCGACTCTTGGGCTTCAAAAGAAGAATCTAGCCCAAAGAAGATAGTATTTCATTTTCAAAATATTTTTCTTCACTCTACTTATACCCAGAGTACTTGAGATATTTCTATTATCTTATCCTTGATTGTAAAAATATCTTCAGTATTTTGCTTCAGTTTAGTGGGGCTAAATTTTCTCATACTGTTCATTTTCTTTAACTGTTTCCCATCTATGAAAGATCCCCAAAGTTCTAAGAACTTGTTCTTACTTCTTAATTTGGTAACTTTATGTAAAACCCATGGAGATAAAGATCAAATCTGCCTGGTTCACACTGAATCCCCAGTAGCCAGCACATTCTCATGCATGTAGTAGGCATGAAAATGCACAGGACCCTGTGGGGCCCTCCCCTGTACAAAAGCCTTTCTGTGTCCCTCATTTCTTGTTTCTAGGAAAAAGGCTTCAGTCCCACACCTTCCCTGAATTAAATAGTTACTAATTAGGGAAGTGAGGAGTGCAAAGACAAAGGAAAAGCACTCAAGAAATAATAGCACAGCAGTAAAAAAGTTCTAACTCCTGCTCAAGGGATAAACACAGCAATCTGACACATATCTCCGAGTTTTACAGGAACTAAGGCACCTACCCAGGATGGGTAACTTCCACCTGAGAACAAGCACATTGGAAACCCCAAACTGGTTGAAACCAGAAGGTTGATGGCTGAGATTCCTGGAATTTCACGCTGTTTCCTCATCAACAGCCTATAGCCCTCCCTGCATGTTTCGCCTTTAAACTCTTCCTTGAAGACTATGAGGGAGTTTGGGTATTTTGGGCACAAATCACACATTCACCTTCCTTGGCTTTCATAATAAATTTTTCTCTCTCCAACCTCCTATGTTTTGATTTATTTGACCTCTGTGTATTTAGCACAGGAACTTGACTTTGACAACAGGCACCCAATAAGAGTTCCAAACAATAGCAAGGAGAGATAAAAAAGCCTTACTCAGCGATCAATGCAAAGAAATAGAGGAAAACAACAGAATGGGAAAGACTAGAGATCTCTTGAAGAAAATTAGAGATATCAAGGAAACATTTCATGCAAAGATGGGCTCAATAAAGGACAGAAATTGTAGGGACCTAACAGAAGCAGAAGATATTAGAAGATATAGCAAGAATACACAGAAGAACTGTACAAAACAGATCTTCACGGCCCAGATAATCACAATGGTGTGATCACTCATCTAGAGCCAGACATCCTGGAATGTGAAGTCAAGTGGGCCTTAGGAAGCATCACTATGAACAAAGCTAGTAGAGGTGATGGAATTCCAGTTGAGCTATTTCAAATCCTGAAAGTTGATGCTGTGAAAGTGCTGCATTCAATATGCCAGCAAATTTGGAAAACTCAGCAGTGGCCAAAGGACTGGAAAAAGTCAGTTTTCATTCCAATCCCAAAGAAAGGCAATGCCAAAGAATGCTCAAACTACTGCACATTTGCACTCATCTCACATGCTAGTAAGGTGATGCTTAAAATTCTTCAAGCCAGGCTTCAGCAATATGTGAACCATGAACTTTCAGATGTTCAAACTGGATTTAGAAAAGGCAGAGGAACCAGAAATCAAATTGCCAACATCCGCTGGATCATGGAAAAAGCAAGAGAGTTCCAGAAAAACATCAATTTCTGCTTTATTGACTATGCCAAAGCCTTTGACTATGTGGATCACAATAAACTGTGGAAAATTCTTCAAGAGATGGTAATACCTGCCTCTTGAGAAACCTGCTTGCAGGTCAGGAAGCAACAGTTAGAACAACAGACTGGTTCCAAATAGGAAAAGGAGTACGTCAAGGCTGTGTACTGTCACCCTGCTTATTTAACTTATATGCAGAGTACATCATGAGAAACGTTGGGCTGGAGGAAGCATAAGCTGGAATGAAGATTGCCAGGAGAAATATCAATCCCCTCAGATATGCAGATGACACCACCCTTATGGCAGAAAGTGAAGAACTAAAGAGCCTCTTGATGAAAGTGAAAGAGGAGAGTGGAAAAGTTGGCTTAAAGCTCAACATTCAGAAAACTAAGATCATGCCATCCAGTACCATCACTTCATGGCAAATAGATGGGGAAACAGGGGAAACAGTGGCTGACTTTATTTTTCTGGGCTCCAAAATCACTGCAGATGGTGATTGTAGCCATGAAATTAAAAGACTTT
>NW_011494670.1:4444458-4446963 GCF_000754665.1 Bison bison bison | reverse complement strand
GTCAAGGCTATGGTTTTTCCAGTAATCATGTATGGATGTGAGAGTTGGACTATAAAGAAAGCTGAGCACCGAAGAATTGATGCTTTTGAACTATGGTGTTGGAGAAGACTCTTGAGAGTCCCTTGGACTGCAAGGAGATCCAGCCAGTCCATCCTGAAGGAGATTAGTCCTAGCTGTTTATTGGAAGGACTGATGTTGGAGATAAAACTCCAATACTTTGGCCACCTGATGCGAAGAGCTGACTCGTTGGAAAAGACCCTGATGCTGGGAAAGATTGAGGGCAGGAGGAGAAGGGGCCAACAGAGAGTAAGATGGTTTGATGGCATCACTGACTCAATGGACATGGGTTTGGGTGGACTCCGGGATTTGCTGATGGACAGGGAGGCCTGGCGTGCTGCGGTTCATGTGGTCACAGTGAGTTGGACACAACTGAGTGACTGAACTGAACTGAACCCAATAAGAAAATGATTTCCAAAAAACACTTTCATTCCAGTAAGTGAGAGAGATGGGTGTTAAACAACTAACTACAGCAGTAAACCCTGAATTGCTTTTTGATGAAGTCTTCCAAGGGGAGGTTGCTATGAGAAGGGACATCCTATAGGATTGATCTTTTCTGGGGAGAGTAAGGCTTAGGAAGAATCATTTGAACTGAAATCTAAAAGCTAAAATGAATAGCTGTTAAGACAGGAAGCAGGAGGACAGAGGCAGTGGTAGGTAAGGGTTATGAGGGATGGTACAGATGTGTGATGTAAATAGGAGATTAGGAAAGAGAAAGAGGCTTGACTCTGTCAGCCTCAATTTTATGAGCTGTAAAGAGGAGCTGCAGTCTGAGATCTAAGCTCTTTGACTATGTGGGATTGAAATAATCAAGAGAAGCTGTATGAAGGCCTTGGACTGAGTCTGCATTGTGAAAATAATAGATGAGGCTTAAAAGGAAAGAGGGGATGAGAGGAGGGAAGACTTACTTAGGTGGAGACACTCTGAGCAAAGTTACAGGAGCAGGAAGGAGCATGGACCTTCTGGAGAGAGAGGGATACGATTTGCCTCTTCAGCAAGGGGAGGAGAAATTTAGGAATAACGGAAGACAAAGATATATGGTAGAAGTTATTAGGCCAAATCATTTACTGAGCCAGGAATAGGTGATCTCATACAATATCACAAAACTCTCTGAGACCAGGACTGTACTCTTATGGTCCTAATTTTACAACTGAGAACATTGAGGCACAAAGAAATGTCCAAAGACATATGACAATCGAGTGATGGGGCCAGGAATGCCATGTGGGTGATCCCACTCCCCAGAAACCCCTGGGGGAGGGGGCACTCAAAACCTGTGTGGTGTATTTCTTATCACAGTCCTCAACAAGTACTTCCCAACATGACCAAGACTTTAAGCTCCCTTCTCCCCAGTAAGAGAGAAGCCCTCTGAGCATAAGAAGAAAGATCCCATCAAGTTTCTTATAATTTATTATAGTTGTAAAGCCTGGACAAGGACTCAACCCTAAATTTTTTATTGGAGAGAAGTCTAGAAATCTGTCCCTTCCCTATGAAGTGAAACCAAGCAGGATTCTCTGGGGCTCCTGGACACAGAAGCCTTTCTGTGTCACCTGAGAAATCTATATGCAAGTCAAGAAGCAACAGTTAGAACTGGACATGGAACAACAGACTGCTTCCAAATTGGAAACGAGTACATCAAGGCTGCATACTGTCCCATCACCCTGCTTATTTAACTTATATGCAGAGCACATCATGCAAAATGCCAGGCTGTGGATGAAGCAAAAGCTGGAATCAAGATTGCCGGGAGAAATATCAATAACCTCAGATACGCAGATGACACCACCCTTATGGCAGAATGTGAAGAAGAACTAAAGAGCCTCTTGATGAAAGAGAAAGAAGAGACTGAAAAAGTTGGCTTAAAACTCAACATTCAGAAAACTAAGATCATGCCGTCCAGTCCCAACATTTCATGGCAAACAGGTGGGCAAACAATGGAAACAGTGAGAGACTTTATTTTGGGGGGCTCCAAAATCACTGCAGATGGTGATTGCAGCCAAGAAATTAAAAGACGCTTGCTCCTTGGAAGAAAAGTTATGACCAACCTAGACAGCATATTAAAAAGCAGAGACATTACTTTGCCAACAAAGGTCCGTCTAGTCAAAGCTATGGTTTTTCCAGTGGTCATGTATGGATGTGAGAGTTGGACTATAAAGAAAGCTGAGTGCAGAAGTATTGATGCTTTTGAACTGTGGTGTTGGAGAAGACTGTTGAGAGTCCCTTGGACTGCAAGAAGATCCAACCAGTTAATCCTAAAGGAAATCAGTCCTGAATATTCATTGGAAGGACTGATGCTGAAGCTGCAGCTTCAATACTTTGGCCACCTGATGCCAAGAACTGACTCATTTGAAAAGATCCTGATGCTGGGAGAGATTGAGGGCAGGAGGAGAAGGGGATGACAGAAGATGAGATGGTTGGATGGCATCACCAACTCCATGGACATGAGTTTGAGTA
>NW_011494670.1:4438658-4444358 GCF_000754665.1 Bison bison bison | reverse complement strand
CTTGATGAAAGTGAAAGAGGAGAGTGGAAAAGTTGGCTTAAAGCTCAACATCAGAAAACTAAGATCATGCCATCCAGTACCATCACTTCATGGCAAATAGATGGGGAAACAGGGGAAACAGTGGCTGACTTTATTTTTCTGGGCTCCAAAATCACTGCAGATGGTGATTGTAGCCATGAAATTAAAAGACTTTTACTTCATGGGAGGAAAGTTATGACCAACCTAAACAGCATATTGAAAAGCAGAGACGTTACTTTGTCAACAGAGGTCCGCCTAGTCAAGGCTATGGTTTTTCCAGTAATCATGTATGGATGTGAGAGTTGGACTATAAAGAAAGCTGAGTGCAGAAGTATTGATGCTTTTGAACTGTGGTGTTGGAGAAGACTGTTGAGAGTCCCTTGGACTGCAAGAAGATCCAACCAGTTAATCCTAAAGGAAATCAGTCCTGAATATTCATTGGAAGGACTGATGCTGAAGCTGAAACTTCAATACTTTGGCCACCTGATGCCAAGAACTGACTCATTTGAAAAGATCCTGATGCTGGGAGAGATTGAGGGCAGGAGGAGAAGGGGATGACAGAAGATGAGATGGTTGGATGGCATCACCAACTCCATGGACATGAGTTTGAGTAGGCTCTGGGAGTTGGTGATGAACAGGGAACCCTGGCATGCTGCAGTCCAGGGGGTCTCAAAGAGTCGGACATGACTGAATGACTGAACTGAACTGGACTATACAGTGCATGGAGTTTTCCAGGCCAGAATACTGAAAAGGAAGTTCCAAAGGCCAGGTTCAAACAGTTGCTTTTCAGGAAAGGCAGGAGAAGCAGAGACAAAGGGGGAACAGTGAAGAAACAGTAGTACAGCCTTGGGACAGGATCCTGGTTCCCTCTCAAGGGAAACATACACTTAACAATATCATTGATCACTTCTGTAGAATTAAAACTCCCAATGAATGGATGATGTTAACTACTTGAGGAAGCTTTCTTCAATCCAGAGAGCAGGTCACAGTTTGATAAATTTGAAAACTCCTCAGGAGAACACCTGGGTCCAGAGTAAAGGCTCTGCAGGCCCTGCACACACCCTGGTGCTTATCAGCAGCCCCACCTTTAAACTATTTCTTTGTAACTCCTTATCAGATCCCTTGTGGGTTGGGATAAATAGTTTTGGCAGTTACAATCTCACTGTATCCCCATTTGCCTGGCAAAGCAATAAAGCTATTCTTTTTCAACTTCACCAGAAACTATCTTAAAGGCACTTAGGCACCAGTGCGCAGAGGCTACATCAAGACCCCCTTCTGCTCGTGTGCCCCTGCCACCCTGGCGAGAAGTGGACACCTGAGTCAGGGTCAGCCTATGACCTCGAGACTAATTATTGATGGGGTTCTTCCTAACAAAAATGATCTCTGTTAGACGGTATCCATGTCAACATTACCAGACTCTGTCGTGTGTAGGGTCTGAAAATGAGGCCAAATGACATTCAGAAAGAAGGCAGTAAGCAGAAACTGTAAATCAGAAAAAGAGAATAGAGTCAAATATTTAACCAAATATTTGACTGAAAAGTCAAATAAGGAGCTGATGAAGCAGGGATAACTGAGTCAGCTGGTGGAATATGCTGGGACAGAGATGGTGTGGCTTCTGGCAGGATGCGTTTTGTGGATGTGTGACCCATGTAGTCTCTCAGTCCTGAGCTCCGAGAACCTCCCACAGGCTATCATCACCTTAAACTTTCTGATAACTTTTAAAAGAAGGGCTCCACACTTTCATTTTGTACAGGGCCCTGCAAATTATAATAACAAAAGTGATTACAATGACAACAGTGATTACTATTAAAAAAAAAAACAAAAACAGAGCTGAGGACTTGGGCAGACTTGAAAACTGAGGAATGTCAATATTGTCTTCTCCATCCATCCCCTCCATCCTCAGTTCTCCAGACCCACCAGTCGAGGCCCAGGTAGGACTCTGTCCATTGCCTCCAGCATAGTCTGCTTAGAACACAGGCCACACCACTCCATTTAAAACCCTCCAGTGGCTCCCAATGCCCTTAGGTAAATGCCACAAATGATCACGAACTTGACACTCTCCAATTCATCTATCCTTTTCTCAGAGACAAGTTAAAGACCAGCTTGAGGCAATTCCATTGGAGAAACCTCTGTGAGAGACAGCAAAATACAACCTGGAGCCAAACGCTCACCAGAGAGGGAGGGGCTTTGTGTATCCATATGGCTGACTCACGTTGCTCAACAGCAGAAACGGAGGCAACGTTATAAAGCAACTATTATTGGCATTGTCGTTCAGTCGTCCAGTCATGTCCAGCTCTTTGCTGGCCCCATGGACTGCAGCACACCAGGCCTCCCTGTCCCTCACCATCTCCCGAAGTTTGCCCAAGTTCATGTCCAGAGCAACTATACTCCAATTGAAAAAACAAACAACACACACAGAGAGAAGTATCTGCTCAGGGATTACTACAAGGAAATGACAACCTACTCCAGTATTCTTGCCTGGAGAATCCCATGGACAGAGGAGTCTGGCAGGCTACAGTCCATGGGGTCACAAGAGTTGAACACGACTTAGCGACTAAACCGCCACCATAGAGCTTAAGACCTTTGGGAGTGGGAGCAGGGAAATCATGACTCTCAAGAGTGGCAAGGAGAGGATGAGACTACCCAAAGGGGATACTGTAGGAAAAAGAGCTGATGGCTAGAATGAGATCTGAGGTCGGTTGAGAGGTACAGTATGAAGATGGAAGAGCCTCGTTAACCACAGAACCTCTGCTTGGCTGAGTTGTCTGTGAAGCCTGAGGTCAGAGCTAAATTAGGATTGTGAAATAAATGAGCACAGCTTCCTCTTCTGCCTTTTTCCCAGGCAGCACTCAGCCTCTCATGTAAATAAATGTTGAGTAAATGTTTAAAGAACAAAGCTTTAAAGGGTGCCAAGTTATTGAACTACAAAACTGGGCATGTCTCAGGCCAGTCATGCATACCCCTCGCTCCTCCTTCTCTGTTGACTGGCTGTCTCTCTCTCTTTCTCTGCACACCTTCCTTTTCTGAGTCCCTGGAAAAAGCTACCACAGGGACTTCTCAGAGGCTCTTTTCTTCTGCCTAGAAAGTGCATTTTCCTTCAGCTTTTGCGGTCCAGTCAGCTGTGGACACAATGGCAGGTTCAGGTGGACAGAAAGAGTTGTAGGGGTGGCAGGTATAAGGCAGGATAAATTTCTCTCCAGAACTACAGAGAAGTATAAAAAATATGGTGGAGTCTGGGTTCTTGCTCTGAGACATCTACATGGACCATGTGCTTCTAAGTGGTGGAGATGGGATCTCCAGGTTCTCTCCCTGCCCTCCCATTCCCAGCAGTGGCCAACTGCACAGACTGAAGCACTGATCTCCCTGTTGGATTCCTGGCCTCACCACTCAACATTTACGTGGCCCTGGGCACGGATCTGTTTCTGTTTCTTTTTAAAAAATTCATCCCTGTGCCTGGCTTCTCATCCATAAAGTTAGGATAACAGTAGTACAATACCAACATTAGAGCTGATAATATTAAATGAGATAATCCAGCACCATACTTGCATAAACATTTTAATTATTAATACAATGTCTAACACCTGCTAGTCCTTTGAATCACTCAACTCAATAAGTACCTCGTAGATGTTCCTTGCATTGAATTGGATTGAATGCTGAGTCCCAAAAGGCTCCTTTCACTGTGTCCTCACATCTCTCTAATTTCATCCCCTCCCTTGCCAGAACTACCTGAAGTCAAGATAAGAACACAAGGAATAATCCAACTTCTCCATTCTTAGATCCCATAAGATATTTTGAATTACAAACAGAAGCAGAATGTCTTCTGATGAAATAGTCTATTATATTATTCTGAAAGGTTCTGTAGCAGTAAAAAGGAAAAAATAAAAAAAGAGAGAGAGGGAAATGAGGGTTTTGGTTTTTTTTTCCCTTTCCTTTTTCTGAGGACAAGGAAGATAAAGAGAAGAGTGACCAGGCCTGATCATTCCTAGCTTTTTTATTTTATTCCTAACTCTACATGTCTGTAACTAAGTTTGCTTTTCTGCCCCCTTGACTCTGCAGGAGCTACACTTTGCACCTATTTTTCAATGACTCTATGTTAAATACATCCCGTATCTGGTGTTTGCCCTTACAAGACTCTTCCACTTATAGTTCTTCTTTTTTTTTAAATCAAAAAGAAGGCCACAGAGCCACCGAACTGCCAGACTCAATTACTGGGTTACCGATGACAGCCTATGACTGTCTTTGAAACAAAGTTAGAGGAAGAAATCAAGATCCTAACACCTTTGATCATCATTAGTGACTCCTGACTTCAAGCCTTCATCTTATATAAGCCCCAAGGCTCCTCATAAAGAGAGGGCGTGGAAAGGTATTCCCCTTTCTACCAGCTGACAATTAAAGCCACCTTTCTGTTACCTCCAAATTCTGTCTCTGTACTTTTTATTCGGCTTCAGTGGGCAGAGAAAGCCAAGGTTTTGGCCAGCAATAGGTCTGAAAATATTCATCCACCACCATACTTAGTAAAAGAGGTCCAGTTTGCAAAGCAGGTAAAAGATACTATGAAGCTCTCTGTTAAGCAGAAGAGCATCAGTTTGTGGGAATTTATCATGTGCAGTTCACGAGGCCCCAGGGCCGTGATGTTGCCATTTAAACATTTGCAGGAATAGCACGGAGAGCAAAGTTGACATCTGAAAGAATGAGTGGCCCCAGTGCTGCCTTTTTGTTTGCCTGGAAAGATCACAGCATGTGAATCAGAGCTTCTCCTAATTCTTCCTCAGCGGCTGCCACAACTCTCTGGATACACCAGCCTTTCGCCCTCTGGATGGTTTATATAGTGACAATGGAGTGAATTTTAATAGGGTCCCTCCTTCCTTCCTGGGCTTCCCTGGTGGCTCAGCTGTTAAAGAATCCACCTGCAATCTGGGAGACCTGAATTCCATCCCTGGGTTGGGAAGAGCCTCTGGAAAAGGGAAAGGTTACCCACTCCAGTATTCTGGCCTGGAGAATTCCACAGACTGTATAGTCCATGGGATTGCAAAGAGTCAGACACAACTGAATGACTTTCACTTCCTTCCTACCTCCCCTCCCTCCTCTCTTTTCCCCTCCCTTCCTTTCCCCTTTCCTTTTTTGTTTACTCAAGAATATGCAAGCCCTTGCTTCCCTCAGTTGGTAAAGAATCTGCCTGTAATGCAGGAGATGCTGGTTTGATTCCTGGGTTGGAAAGATCCACTGGAGAAGCGATAGCCTACACACTGCAGTATTCTTGGGCTTCCTTTGTGGCTCAGCTGGTAAAGAATCTGCTTGCAATGCTGGAGACCTGGATTCGATCCCTGGGTCGGGAAGATCCCCCTGGAGAAGGGAAAGGCTACCCACTCCAGTATTCTGGCCTGGAGAATTCCATGGACTCTATAATCCATGAGGTCGCAAACAGTCTGACATGACTGAGCAACTTTCACTTTCATGCAAGCCCATCAATCAAGAGCCAGGCTGTAATTTGATCTGATACCCTCCTGGCACTTACAGTCTAGCAAGGAATGTAGGTATTGAGTGCTAGTGAACTAGAAATGGCCTTGACAGTGAGAAGATATTGAACCTAACCCGGTGAGAGAAAGCCTCCTGGAAAAAAATAATTTTCCTCTGAAATTCGAAAGTTGACCAACCAGAAGAAACAACTGGGGAGGGTGGGGA
>NW_011494670.1:4433623-4438558 GCF_000754665.1 Bison bison bison | reverse complement strand
AGGGTAGTGGGAGAGGACCATGGGCCCTGCTGAGCTAGAGAGCATGAGGTCCCCACGGCCTAAAATGCAGCTGCCCCGGGGACGCTCACGGCCCCTCCCTCCTCTGCGTCTGTGCTGGGAATGACTTTGCTGTCAGGTGAAATCAGCCCTCCTGGTGTGATGTGAAGGGACACTACCATCCTCTCCATCTCGGCAAGGGTCGGTGATCACCTCCAGCTTGCACAGGCATCTCCAAGAAGCAGAGAAACTTGCTCCAGGCTCATGGCTCTTGTGTCGCAGTTACTGAAGCCCGCCTGCCCTAGAGTCTGGGCTCCGCAACAACAGAAGCCACTGCAGTGAGAAGCCCTTGAACCGCATGGAAAACCCAGTGTAGCCAAAATAAATAATAAATAAATAATTAAAAAACAAAATCAGAAGGCTGAGCTGGAGTTGAAGCTCAGGACTGCTTGGTGTCTTTGAAATATGTGCCCAGAGGGAGGCTCAAGAGGGCGGGGATATATATATATATATATAATTATGACTGATTCACATTCTTGTATAGCAGAAACCAACACAACACTGTAAAACAATTATCATCTGATTAAAAAATAAAATAAATAAAATATGTGCCCATTCCACAATAATAAGACAACTCCCAGACCTTCCTGGGTCAGTCCCCACCACCCCCCAAAATAAATACCGTCTGCAATTCCTCCACCAGAAAGGAGTTAATACCTTAGAAACAAAAGACTGCTTCTTTCCTCATGTCCCTCTTTTATAAACAAACACTGAGCAAGCTTTGGAATGTTGAAAAATGCTCATGACAAAGAAAAGGGGACCAGACACCTCTTATTTTGTCTTCACCATTTAAATCATGAATACTTCCATATCTTGAGTTCTTTTATACCTTAAACAAATACATAATAAAAATTTTAAAATTCTGCAGGGCTTCCCTGGTGGTCCAGTGGCTAAAAGTCTGCACTTTCAATGCAGGTCCAATCTCCAGTCAGAGAACTAGATCCCAAGTGCTGCAACTCAGAGCTTGTACGCTACAACTAACAAAAGCAATGAAAATCGAAGATCCTGCATGTCGCAACTAAACCAAAAAAATTTTTTTTAATTTAAAAAAGCAGATACTCCTTGGTAGAGGTCACCTATGAAATCAGTAATACTTGCTGCTGCTAAGTCGCTTCAGTGGTGTCCGACTCTGTGCGACCCCATAGACGGCGGCCCACCAGGCTCCCCCGTCCCTGGAATTCTCCAGGCAAGAACACTGGAGTGGGTTGCCATTTCCTTCTCCAATGCATGAAAGTGAAAAGTGAAAGTGAAGTCACTCAGTCGTGTCCGACTCTTAGCGACCCCATGGACTGCAGCCTACCAGGCTCCTCCATCCATGGGATTTTTCAGGCAAGAGTACTGGAGTGGGGTGCCATTGCCTTCTCCGAGTAATACTTAGGAGTGTATATATTTATCAGGAGATTTTCATTCGAATAAGAGAAATGAGGGCAGCACATAAATTATGGGCGCCCACCAAAGTTTGAGATACAAAGGCAGAGCTTATAGTACTAAATATAATTGTCATGGTCTTCAGGATTTCACCTTGTGCCAACTCTTCTAAGTTATTATAAAATACTCTTCTCTCCCCAAGCCTAGCTCACATTTCTGCTGGACATTAGCTCCAAGTCTTCCCTTTGGGTGGAATATCCTTTAACCTTTTGATACAGATTTTACCTCCCTGGGGGAAACTGTGTAGATCTCTTAAGTCAGAAATCACCTATACCCTTTATTTTTCTCATACCATGTGGTGATGTCTCTACTATTAAGCCCTTATTGCATTAGTATTTGTCCTAAAGTTAATTAGGCATTCACTTGACTCCCCTTCTAAGTTGGGAATACTCAGGAATCACAGCTCATTAATCTGTGCATTTCCCATGATGTCCTGCTTAATACTGTGTACATAGTAGGGGCTTAATACATCTTTAAAGACTTAAAAGAAAAATACGTTCTTTCTGGCTTGAGTAAAACTTTAGTAGGAATTTCTCCATAAATATCCATAATGAAGAGTTTTTCAGCTTGAGACATTTGTAGGATTGCTTTGGCCTTGATGAATTTTCTTTGATAGAAAAAAAAAGTAACCTGAATACTCTTTCCTGTGATAAGAGTTATAATTTCTAGAGACAGAGCTGTTCAGAGGAAAACATTTTTTGAATTCTGTACTATGTTCTGAGCCAATTAGAAGCAATTGGGTTTATGAATTTTTTATTTTCCTGATTGATTTTCTATTTAGTTTCTTCTGAATAAGTACTTAAAAATCTTTCCATAACATTCACCCTTTCCGTTGATTTCTAGCCTTACAGAACTTACCTTTCAGCAATTATATAGGCCCTTCACACATTTTTTCTTTTTTGCATTCCACTTCTTTTAAAGTAGTTTATTGAAATCCTCTCCAGATAAAAACCTTGAAATCATTAAGCAGATCACTGTTCAGAACCACATTAATTCTTCTATTTTTCTCCTTAAAGGAGATGACTGGTGGACAGCTCAGAATAGCAATGAGGAATGGTATTTATCTATAATACCTCTCCCATGATGAATAACTAATTTATTCAAAATCCCATTACTCGGAACACTTCAATCATGGTAGAATGAGGTCTCTGATTTGGGTTCTGGTTAGTTTAGAAATGGCCTCCTTCCCTGGGGACATTGAGAGATGCTAAGGCCAGCTGGTGATACAGACTGAATGTGAACACTGCAACGCTGGGAATTTGAGCAACATCTTCCTAATTCCTGGCTCAGAATAGCCTGCAAGTTCTGGGGCCTTGACCACCTCCATTTCCTCCAGGAATTTCAGCCCTCATTGCAAGGATCATCTCCCTGCCCTAAACACTGCCACAGCTGTCCTGATGGCCTTGCTATCTACAGGGATTGGACCTTGTCAGCACTCAGAACTACTGAAGTATGAAGCACTCAGACTTCAGGTACCCACTCCCAGACCACAGCCTCAAAGGTCCAAGAAGCTGTGTTCTTAAAACTTATCATAGCATCTACCACTGCTTCCTAACTCACAGAGGAACAGCCATGGGTCCTAGTGGTGGCCATGGCCCTTGGAGAGCAGCCCACTCAGGGATTTTAGCTCAGGATCCTTTTCCTCAAATGAAATCATATGTGGACACCCCATAAGAAAGAAGAAACAGAGCTACTCAGGCTGAAATGGAAGTGTAGACCACAGCCACTCATTCTGTCTTGTGCTGTGATTTTATTACAGAGTGGATGTCTAACTACATGGCTGCTGCTACTGCTAAGTCACTTCAGTTGTGTCTGACTCTCTGCAACCCCATGGACCGCAGCCTACCAGGCTCCTCCGTCCATGGGATTTTCCAGACAAGAGTACTGGAGTGGGGTGCCATTGCCTTCTCCTAAATACATGGCATTTTGATTAAATTATGCGTGTAGCCTAGGCTTTAATTCTTGTCTGTGACATGGAGCCTCAGCACCCAGCAAATCCCCCTTTATAGGCACTCCTTCCCCTGATACTTTTGGAAGGCTCCAGAGAGTTTCTCTGAGTAGCTCATGAGTGAAATCATTCAGTTCCCCACACGGGTCTTCTGTGTGGTCTCCACTCTGTTTCCCCCTCTCTCTACCCTTGCTGCCCTCCTGACTCCATGCAGGATGCTCCCAAATCCCGCAGGCTCTGCTGCTGCCTTTGCTGGGCACAGCTGCCACCCTTTGCAGGCACAGCTCAGCTAGTGCAGTAAACATGGGGGGACCCTGACATTGACCAGTCTCCTTTATGCATTCCTTCTGCTCAAAGGATACCAATGCAAGCTCTTTTCTGAGAGAATCTTCATGAAAATAGCCCTGTTATGTTTGCTTACAGACTTCTTTCTCTCAGGACCTGAAAATTGAGTCAATATAAGGTTGGGAGCTGAGCACCAAAGAAGTGATGCTTTTGAACTGTGGTGTTGGAGAAGACTCTTGAGAGTCCCTTGGACTGCAAGGAGATCCAACCAGTCCATCCTAAAGGAGATCAGTCCTGGGTGTTTATTGGAAGGACTGATGTTGAAGCTGAAACTCCAATACTTTGGCCACCTGATGCGAAGAGCTGACTCATTGGAAAAGACCCTGATGCTGGGAAAGATTGAGGGCAGGAGGAGAAGGGAACGACAGTGGATGAGATGGTTGGATGGCATCACCGACTCAATGGACATGGGTTTGGGTGGACTCCAGGAGTTGGTGATGACAGGGAGGTCTGATGTGCTGCAATTCATGCGGTCACAAAGAGTCGGACATGACTGAGCGACTGAACTGAACCGAACTGAAGGTTGGGATAAAGACCCATCTTTACTGAGAACTGAAGATTTAGACTTGGGTCTGGTGAGTCAGCTGTGCTATGCCCTCTGTGAGGAGTTCCCATCTTCCAGCTCTTCAGTTTCTCAGACAAATCGTTTCTTCTGGCAGTCTGCTAGGTGATAGCCTCCAGTGGCGGTGCAGACATAAGCAGGGCCATCTCCTTGGCCTGATCCTGGACTCAGCCAAAATCACTTCTGTCTTTAAACACACTGTAGAGAAAAAGGTTGTAAGACTCAATTTAAATGGATTGATTTTTGCCAAAATGAGAGAGCAGGGTATTTTGAGAAAATACAAGTTTCTATTGGCAAAAATAATGAAAATTGTATTGATCATAACTGTGCATCAGTGAGAACTGATACTTGAGCAATTAATTTAAAATTTTGATAAAGCAAACCAATAATCATGTAGGATCTGAAGAGAGCACAAGGATAAAGCTAGTCACTAAGAAATGTGGGAACCACACACACACACACACACACACAGCTGTGCACATACACACACACTTCCCTAAACCAGAGAGAAAAGGAGGGATCTTTCCCACTCCCATTTTCTCCCTTTAGAATTGGCTTAAAGCTTGGCAACTTGTGAAATAGCAAGAAATTTATA
>NW_011494670.1:4418822-4433523 GCF_000754665.1 Bison bison bison | reverse complement strand
CCCACCCCCCACCCTCCCAACTCCACCCCCATCGCAGTTCCCAACATGGAGCTCCTGAAACTCATAAATGCTTAAGTGATAGGAGCATTAGGAGCATCTTTGTTCTAATGAGGAGACTGAGTGGGCTCCCCAAAGGACACTGGTCACCGGAAAGACCCAGTCACGACTAGAAGCTTGAAATCTTCAGCCCCACCTTCCCATCTCCAGAGAGAGGAAGGGGCTGGAAATGGAGTTAATAACTGATTATGCCAATGTGATAAAGTTTCCATAAGAAGCCCCAAAATATAGGATTCGGGGAGCTTCCAGGTTGGTGAACATATCCACATATGCAGGGGGTGGGTGGGTGATGCACCTCAACTCCATGTGGACAGAAGTGCCTTTACCCGGGACCCTCCTGCACACCTCGCCCTATGTATCTCTTCATCTGACTGTTCATGTGCATTCTTTATCATATCTTTTGAAAAACTGGTAAATATAAGTAAAGGCTTCCCAGGGGGCACAGTGGTAAAGAATCCACCTGCTAATGCAGAACACTCAGGTTCAATCCCTGAGGAAGATCCTTGGAGAAGGAAATGGCAACTCAACTCTAATATTCTTGCCTGGGAAATCTAATGGACAGAGGATCCTGGTGGGCTACAGTCCATGGGGTCGCAAAGAGCCAGACACGACTGAGTGACTGAGCGCACACACACACACACACACACACAAGCATAAGTGTTTCTCTCAGTTCTATGAGCTATTTGCAAAAACATTGAATCCAAGGTGAAGGAGCTCATGGGAACCTTCAATTTGTAGACCAGTTGGACAGAAGCTGTGGGTAACCTGGAGACCTGCCACTTGTGATCCAAATCCAGAGTTGGGGCAGGAGGGCCGTCTCGTGGAACTGGGCTCTTAACCTGGTGGGGGCCTGATGCTATGTGCTGGTTGATAGTGTCAGAATTCTGCTGAATCGTAGGACACCTAGCTGGTGTCACAGAGTTGCTTGGTGTGGGGTAAACTCACACATCTGATGTCAGAAATGTTTTGAGTGTGCTAGGAGTGTAAGGGTAAAGGAGAAACATAGGAGGAGGACTGGAGGTTGTTTCAACATACAGTTCAAAATTCCACCCACAGACCAGCCACACACCAGCATGACCTGGGAGCGTATGAGAGATGTAGAATCTTAGCCCCACTCCAGGGCCGCTGATCCAAACTCTGCAACTTAGCACTGTGGGAGATGCACACACACTTGAACTCTGTGAGGCACTCTCTTCTGTGCTGCCCTGAGTGTCACTCAGTCATGTCCCCACTCTTTTCCACGGCATGGACTGTAGCCCACCAGGCTCCTCTGTCCTTGGGGTTCTCCAGGCCAGAATACTGGAGTGGGTTGCTGTGCCCTTCTCCAAAGTGCTCTTCTACATATTATCAACCACTTACATGTACAGAATATATGTCTCAGATCCTTCCAAAGCTCACATGTGGCTGCAGTACAGGAAGAAAGAAGTGTCTGAGAACTCAGCGAGGACTAAAGACAAAAGTGTTTAAGAGGAATACTGGGAATATTCTAGGGGGGAAAAAAAGCTTCAAACTTCTCTGCTTTGCCAAAGATTGGCTCTGGGCACCAGCCTTTATAGTCGAAGCCAAGAGAAACATCATCCAAGTGTAAAATTCGAATAGGAGCTGCAAGGTTTCCTCCAACTCCAGTGCTAGGCAGAGATCAGGAGCAGACCAGGACCCCAGCTTTCCTGTTCCTGACTGATTACAGTCCTAGAAGAATTTTTTAAGAAATGGATAACCAGCTTGGCAAAAACAAGACATATTCACTGTTGCATTCCCCTTGAATGGAGTCAGTGAATGCTCTGCCTCAAGATTAATTTCCAGCCCCTGACAGCAATGCTTAAGACATGCAGATGGGGTGAGCAAATCCTAACTCTAAGTAGGGAACAGGGATACAATGCAAGTTTCTTTCTGTTTAAAGCTCCTCATGCTGAGGTGGTTGGAGAGCTGCAGAATAGGAGGGAATTACACGGCTCCCAAAACAATGCTTTCTCATTTGCAGAAAACAGGTGAAGGTCAGCAGAACGTCTCAAAGTGACACACATCTCTCTTCTGGGTGCTTCTGGCGTGCTGCCCTGATGATGAATTTCTCCCTGGGAAAGCACCAGACAGTGGCATTGCAGAAAGTGGGGGGTGGGGTGAGACCTGCACAGGTGGGCCTTGTCTGTGCTCTGCTTGTCCCGTCAGAGAGAGAAGCACAGCCACACCTGCTCCTTGGGCTCACACCCTGCTCTGGGTATGTGCCATTGCCCTGGCTTTCTTCCCTTTTCCACTCAGAGAATCGGGTTTGGTGACCCAGGAAATCCAGGGCTTGCAGCCAGACTCTGCGCTGTGAACACTGTGCCTCTGCTTGGCCAAACAGCTGCCTGTAACAACACAGAATTCAAAGTGGAGCTGGGGCGATCCGTCACTCGCCACTCTCAGACAGGCTGCTATTAATCACGCCGGCCACATCCATCAGGTTCTTCTCTTTTGGCCACGGCTCATAGTCACAGAAGCGCAGCCAGGGTCTCCTGATAAATCAAACCCAACAGTTCTATGATATGGATGACACAGGTGAATGGGGGACAAAAGTGTACAGTCTTAGCCATGTATCCACAAAATTTAAAAAGTGGAGGACAGAGATGACTGCTGACTGCCAAGAGCCAGAGACTGACTTTCTTCTTTCTTTTCTTCGTTCGTTCTTTCTTCCTTCCTTCGTCTCTCTCTCTCTCTTTCTATTTATAACCTTCTTAAACCTCCATCATGTGTGGGAGTTAGTATTACCACTGTGCTCAGCTGAGGAAATCAAAGCTCAGAGAGGTTGAGAAATGTGCACAAGATCACAAAGTTTGTAGTAGCAAAGCTAGTATTGAAGTTCAGGTCTAGGTGAGTGGCAGAAATAGTTAGAATAGCGAGGAAGATAAGTAGTAAGGAGCTGAGTCAGGGGCATAGAGAAGATGAAAAGAGACAGAAAAGAAAAGAATGAGAGGAAAAGTCCAGGAGCAGAAAGCAAACTGCCTTCACAACCAAGTTCCTCTGCTGGACTCTCAGCTTTGCCACATGCAGCCTGGTGACTCAGGACAATCCTATCACCACAGCCTCTTCGTCTGTGCAAGGCGACCAGGGCCAGCCAGCCAGCTGTGACACTGGTTTGTTTTCAGGATCAAAAGACGCTGTGTGGGAAGTTCTACATCACTGGGCATGCTGTACACATGGAAGCTCTTCAGCTGGTGTTTAGAGGATGGATGAGACTCAGAAGGGCAGACCCCAGGATATAGGGAATGAGAACATCCACCAAATGGTGAACAGAGCTGTGAGGAACCCCTGCCTAGGATGTGGAGCCAACTTGGATAACCACCTGCAGATCTGCTTCACCCAGAATCGACCCAACAGTGGAGGTGAGTCTACTGACCCAGGCACTTACCCCAGGTAGAGACAGCAGCTCATTGAGGTCTTAGAAAAAAGGAAACCCCTTCTCCCAAATCTGTACTGGAATCGAGAGGGATCACTCCCTTTCTTTCTGGACCAGGAGCATGTCGTTGAGTCATCATCACTAATAGCTGCTGGGGAAGACAGTCAGAAATGAAAATGTGGTGAATATTGGGTGGAGAGGGGATGGGTGGAGATGTGGGAGGAAGGAAGCTGGGAGTTTGGCCAATCCCACATGAAGGGTTCATGTGACTCGATTCAGCAATCAAGGAGGGGGTACTGATGAGGCTTTTTAGTGAAATAAATCTAGAGAGAAGAAACCAGAGGACAGGAAGTTAGTTGGAGAACCTTCTCTTCCTTTTCTGTGCAGAGCAGAAGGCCAGAAAGGAGAAAGGCTAATGTGAGCAGTTTCTTTGAGGTGAGAACCATAAAGGAATTTTTGACTCCCGAGGCTGGGAGCTCCAGAGAGTGCTACCTGGCCTGAGCTGGAAATACGAAGGCCTGGCTGAGTCTATTCATGGTGCTCAACTCCCAAGACCGCAAGGTTGTGTCTGTGAGTATCCTCCTGTTTGGGATGTGCCTCCAGGTTTCTGCCTCTTCTGTAGCTTGGCCCAGAAGGTGGAGGAAGATGCTGCAGAATGAGGGAGCAAGGCCCAGATCCCAGGATGTGCTCCCAAGAGGAGGAGTCACAAAGCTCCTCTGTGCTTCATCCTGCCTCCCCTGGGAGGGAGGTGAGGTGGGCTGAATGGTGCCCCCAAAGATACGACCACGTCCTAATGCATGGAACCTGTGAATATTACCTGAGGCAGGAAATGGGTCCTTGTGAAGAGGGCTAAGTGAAGGGCCTTGAGATGAGGAGAGCATCCTGGATCATCAGAGTGGGACCTAAACGCCATCACAGGTCACCTGGAAAGAGTGAGACGGAGGGAGAGTGAAAGGACACTCAGAAGAGCAGTCAGTGTGAAGACAGAGGCGGAGCTTAGAGCCACGTGGCCTTACGAGAAACAAGGTCTGGAGCTGCCAAAACCTGTAAGAGGTGAGGATGGATTCACCCCAGAGCCTCTGTGGGAAGCTCGGCCCTCCCAACACCTCGATTTCAGACTTCTGCCCTCCCAACCTGTAGGAGAATGCATTTCCTTTGGTTTCTTTTGTTTGTTTTTTTGACTGTGCCACACAGGATCTTAGTTCCCAGATCTGGGATAGACCCAGGCCCATGGCAGTCAAAGCACAGAATCCTAACCACTGGACCGCCAGGGAATTCCCATACATTTCCATTGTTTTTGGCCATCATTGGAAACTAATGCAGGCTGCAATGGAAAAGTTGCCCAGAGGCAGAAACACCTCCTAGTCTTCTGACTTCCCTCTTCGGGGAAAGTTCAGGACAGGGTTCATTTGCCAGAACAGGACAGAGGTGGAATTGACCAGCCCCCATTCTGTGTACACCCATCGTGCAGAATTTCAAAGGGAGGCCGACCACACAGGCATGCTTGCCACAGGGGATAAGGGCTGAAGCAGAAGACCAGAGGTGTATGTCCAGGGTCTCGGCAAATCTCCAGCAGTCCTGTGAGATGGAAATGGAAGCTCAGCATTCCGCCCAAGAGAAGAGTCACTCAGATTTGGGTTTGAATCCCAGCTCCCCCATTCAGTGACCAGGTGACCTGACACCCATCCTCCCACCCGCACCCCCAACTCTAGCCTTTAATCTGTGAAACTGAAATTATGACACCTACCTACAGGCTTGTTGCTGTGAGGTTTAAAGCCCTTCACAGAGCTCTCTGCTTCCTGAACGACCTGGTAAATAGTTCTTGCTATTATGGCCCAGGATCCCAGAGCAGTCAGACAGGCCTGACTGATGTGGGAGCCTGAGGCAGACTCACACTGCAGGGCAGCCTATCTATGTGGAGGAGCTCATTTCAACTCCCCCACAACACTGGTCTGCGTGGGTGTTGCCTGCTGTGCTCAGCACCAACCTCTCGGTGCTCCCCAAACCACAAGGGCTAGAAACCTGAAAACTATGTCTCTCAGATCCCCCCTGCCAGCAGGGTTCCAGTTTAGACTCTGCCTTTGGAAGGCTTTTGCACCAGAGCAGGAGGCAGAGAGGGAAACTGTTTCTCTGGCTCCAGACTGGGAGGCAGCCTAGCCCTCCTGCAGAGACAGAGCTAGCAGCAGCGGAACCCTGCAGGACAGTGGCTGGTTCCTGCTGGCCTGAGAAGGACAGCAAGGCTATTTGAGTCCTGTGGGCTCAAGTAGGTTCCTACAGAGTTACAGCGACTGACTGCAGAGCTGGATCTCTGGGTAGCATCACTGTCACCATCTGTAGTTTTGCTCCTTCCCTTCCAACAACTAGGAAACTTCACTCCCTATATTAAATTTCACTGTGTTTGAAATACCTATAGTGACTTTCGTTTTCCCAACTGAATCCATGACCAGTCCATCAGTCCTCTGAGGTGCAGGGGCCAAGGTATACAGATCGTAGTGGGCTCAGAGGGCCATCTTCGCCAGGAAATATGACCTTATATTTCCCATTAGAGATAACCCTTATAATGAAAATACACCATGTCTGCTAAGTCACTTTAGTTGTGTCTGACTCTTTGTGACCCCCTGAACTATAGCCCGCCAGGCTGCTCTGTCCATGGGATTCTCCAGGCAAGAATACAGGAGTGAGTCACCATGACCTCCTCCCGGTGATCTTCCTGACCCAGGGATCAAATCCACATCTCTTAAGTCTCCTGCTTTTTCATGCAGGTTCTTTACTGATGAGCCACCAGACCACGGAAAGCTATAATACTGGCTCAAATGCTACCTATAGGGAGTCACTGACCATCTCACAGTCTGTCTTTAGTGAAATTTTTGTAAATGAGGAAGAGTGCTAAATACAGTAGGGCAGAGAGGAAGCTGGGATGAAAGAAGGGGAAAAGAAAATCCCTCAAAGGGAGGAAAAATATCAGAGAGATGTTACAGAGAGAAATACAGATTTGCCCAGGCAGCAGCATATTGCTTGACTGCTTTACTTTTAATATTGTGGTAAAATATACCCAGGAAAGAATTTACCATTTTAATTATTTTTAAATGTACAGTTCAGTGGCATTAAGTACATGCACATTGTTATATAACCATCACCACCATCCAGAACTTCTACATCTTTCCAAACTGAAACTCCATTTCATTGCACAGTAACTCTCCACTTCCCCCTCCCCCAGCCTGTAGGTATCATCATTTTACTGTGTCTGTGAATCTGGCTACTCTAGGTACCTTAGGTAAGTGGAATCACACAGTTATTTGTTCTTCTGTGTCCGGCTTATGCCACTCGGCTTAATGTCTTCAAGGCTCATCCGTGTTGTAGCATGTGTGTGAGAATGCTATTCCTTTTTAAGGCTGACTTGTATTCCACTGAATGTACATACATACCACTTTTTAAAAAATTCATCTGTGTTGAATTTAAAACTTCAACTTGTGTTGCTTATACATTTCGGCTATGGCAAATAATGCTACTGTGAACATTGGTGTATGAATGGTTGTTCAACCCCTGCTTTCAGTTCTTTGGGGTAGAAAAATTCTACCTAGAAGTAGAATCATTGAATGACATAGTGATTTTAGGTTTAATTTTTTGAAGAAACTCCATGTTGTTTTTCACACTGCCTGTATCATTTTACATTCCCATCAACAGTGCACAAAGGTTCCAATTACTCTACATCCTTTCTAATACCTGTTATTTTCTTTTTTTCAATAATAGCCATCCTATTGGGGATGAGGTGGCATCTCATTTTGATTTGTGATTCCCTAATGATTAGTGATGAACATCTGTTCATGTGCTTATTAGCCATTTGTGTATCTTCTTTGGGGAATGTAATGACTTTTTACAGGAATCTTTAAAACAAAGAGACTTAAGTCGGTAGGAAGAAAAAATATGACTCCCTATCCCTCCTCATATAAGCTTGAGAGAGTTTGAAAAAAATTTTTTTGAATGTATTGGGTCACATTTTTTATGTATATTGGGTTCAAATGGATGCAGAATGCGATTTTTCTGCCTAGTCAAATAAACTTATTCAGAAGGCAGATTCAATATAATTCAAAAAAGTTATGAAATAAAATGTATTAAAACACATCAATTTCTACTGAAGGATGCATTAAAAAAAATAAAACTCCCCCTGTCATTCAAATTATAATTGGTAAGTATCTGGGCTCAGGAGATGAGAAGCTGCACTTTAGGGTCATGGAGTAGGGAGGGAGGGATGGAAGGGGGGAGTGCAAATTTAGAATAGCAATTCAGTGAGAAGAATAAAAAGAACTGCTTCCTGGCTTCTCTCTTTCACACCCCACTTGAGGCCCACACAAGTGATACTCAAAACTAGAGGTGGGGGATGTTTTTTGCAAGCCGGGGAAGGAGGATTTCCTGCTCACATTTGTTGAAGCTATTTGTCTGAAATGGGTGTGTGAGAGAGGGTCTGCTTCAAACCTAGACACAAAAGGGATCTTATTTGCTTTCATGATTCTTTTTCCCCTCCCTCCCTCCTCAGATTTTTACTCAAAAGTGTGTGCACATTTTTTCAAACATCTGGGACCTGATTCACCATCAATCTCTCTATAGCTTTTTTTTTTTTTTTTTAAGTTTTGTATCATTTACAAAAGAATAGCAATGATGTTAGTTAATGGCCAAATTAGTTGAAATCTTTATTTCATAAGATTTCTCTCTCAATGTTTTTAGCAAAAGAAAAAAAACAAAAAAATTGTACCAACACTAACTGAATGGAGTGGCTGATACATAGCAAGATGCTCAATATATGTGAAGGAATGAACACTTGAAAACCTGAGTCCCCATCATTTCTTCCGTGAACTGTTATCACTGCTTTCTAATCGCTCTCTTTTGCATCCCACATTGTTGCCGTTCACCAGATCAAGTAAGTGGGAGTCACCCTGAACTCCCCTTTTCTCACTCTCCACTAGTCATCCACAATCAGAGACTGTTGTATAGAAAACTAAATCCGCACCATTTCTGCTCCTTTCCAAGCTCCCCAACACAGTTTAGTTGGGCCCCTGATCAGTTATCACCTGGATATTTTAATAGTCTTCTAACTGTCCTCTTTTCCAATAAACCCTCTACATTCTAATACTTCCAGTAGAATTCCAACACAATGATCTTCCTTTCCAAATTGAATGATACCAGGAATATTGTTTCTAGATGCTTACATAGCAGAAACTGGAAGCCTATGTCACAAAACAATAGGCATGAATACATGGAGAATACATGATATTCTTTGCATCATAATTTATAATACCAAAAATTGCAAACAAACCAAATATCACTTTGTACAGGAATGATTAAAGAAATTATTTGTCTACAAATGGAAGACCATGTAACTGTGATAAAGAAGTAGACCTACATGAACTGGCATGGAGAGATATCCATGATAGTATTATCTTCAAAAACTGCATACAGACAACAGCAGAATATATATAAACAGAGCATGTTGTACAAAATATATACGTTATGTGAACAGTGTAGGAAAGCTAATTCAGCAGGCCCAACTGTAATCCTTTGAAAATCCTACTTAAAAGGTTGGCTCTTGGTGGGTATCTAGGAACTTGGACTTCAGGAGAGTTCATACCATTTCTGATACAAAAGATGGGTCACCATGCCTACACTCTTTGTTAAAACAAAATGGTTTGTGCTAAGCACTTGTTTTCCTTCTGGGAGTCTGAAATTTTAGGATATACCTTCTCAGTTCAGTTCAGTTCAGTCAGTCGCTCAGTCGTGTCCGACTCTTTACGACCCCATGAATCGCGGCACGGCAGGCCTCCCTGTCCATCACCAACTCCCGGAGTTCACTCAGACTCACGTCCATCGAGTCAGTGATGCTATCCAGCCATCTCATCCTCTGTCGTCCCCTTCTCCTCCTGCCCCCAATCCCTCCCAGCATCAGAGTCTTTTCCAATGAGTCAACTCTTCACATGAGGTGGCCAAAGTACTGGAGTTTCAGCTTTAGCATCATTCCCTCCAAAGAAATCCCAGGGCTGATCTCCTTCAGAATGGACTGGTTGGATCTCCTTGAAGTCCAAGGGACTCTCAAGAGTCTTCTCCAACACCACAGTTCAAAAGCATCAATTCTTCGGGCTGCCTATGTAACCAGCCCTCAGTAAAAACCCTGGATGATGAATGTCTGAAGAGCTCCACTAGTGGACAACATTTCACAACTCCTTGCAGGGGAATTAGGCAGGGACTGTGTGATTGTACTAGGAGAGGACCCTAGAAGCTTGTGCCTGGTTGCTCCCAGACTTTGTACCATGAACCTTCTGCCTTTGTTGATCCTGTTCTATACCTTTCCACTGAAATAAATATTAGCCAGGAGTACGACAATCTGCTGAGTCCTGGGAGTTCTCCTAGCAAACCGTAGAAATTTGGGATGGTCTTGGGGTCTTGTGAATACATAGCTTTCCTTATATTGTTATTAGTCACTAAGTTATGTGTCACTCTTTTGTGACTCCATGGACTATATATATAGCCCACCAGGCAGGCTTCTCTTTCCATGGGATTTCTCAGGCAAGAATACTGGAGTGGGTTTCCATTTCCTTCTCCAGGGGATCTTCCCAGCCCAGGGATGGACCATGTGAAAAGTGTGGAATCACTGAGAATTTTTAATTCTTAGTAGTGTGTTGAAATTGTCATTTTACCTCTCACTATAGAATATTTTTAAACTATGGGAATAAAATAAAATTGTAATTTCATGAGTCTTCAGTGACTTTAGTGACTTACTATGTTGCAATGATTGCTTACCTGTACACCCCCACATTATGATGAGTCCCTCTCGGGTGGCGGGGACAGAGGGGAGTCCTGTCTTATTTTTCAACATCTACCATGATTAACATAGGCCTGGGACATACTGGGTGACAGAAATGATGATGCTAACTGAATTTGAAAGAAAACTAAGCAAAGGGGCATAGAGATGATTTCAAAATAAACTGAAAGGTAATATTTCCATGCCAGATCTCCTTTTCTTTCGAGTTTCAGATTTTTAGTACCCCTGACTTCTCAGCTTACTTCAAGCCTCTCCCATGTTCATCCCTCTTTAGAAGAAGATAGGGAAAAGCCAAAAACGTAGAACAACAACAAAAAAGAGGTGAGATAGAATTAGATGAGGTTAGAAAAACAACTACAGTTTAAAATTCCTCTCTTCTCAGCTTAGCCAGAGGCAAGCAGTTGGCCCTTTCATTTAACATAGTTTATCCTAAAGAGGATGGTATGTGTTCTTTCTCAAACAAATCTCTGTTGGCAGCATGACTGCTATATCAAAGGACGTCTGATGTGTAGTAGGAAGGGTATAAAACAAATGCAAAAAGCTTTAAAATTTTCTTCCTTTTTAAGGTGCAGCTTTGTAAGACTGATTAAATACCTGAGTAACTACAGGGCACCACTAAGTGAAGATAAGCTAAATCAGGTGTTTATTCACTGCTTTAGGTTATACAAACACACAACAGTTGGGTGTTTGTTTTTGTTTTTGTTTTTTCCATTTTACCTGATACATAAAAATAAGCCATCATAAATTCAAATTCTAGCACCAAATTCTGAAGACCTGTCAGAGCACAGATTTTGAGGCGATGTAAGTAATTGAAGAAACATATACAAACCCCCAACTACTAGGTAAAAAATAGGTTTGCTCCAAAACAATTTGAGTTTTAAACTCTGTCTTAGCTTAGCATCTGTAATTCAAGCTGGCACCAAGTCAGTGTTTTCTAAATTTCTTCTTGCTTAATCATAGATGGATCATGTATTATATAGACAGTCACAAGTTGAGATGGCACAGAAATACATACCTGACATATGTATATGAATTTTTTTTAATTTCCATGTTGCAGCCAACCGGCAAAATATTCCTACTTGAAAATTAACATATTCAAATAGTCAGGCTAGCCCTACCCAGGTTCAGAGAATAATTTAGAAGCATCCAAATCATTCTTTAATATCCATTAAATTCTTCCCTGAGCTACTGCTACAAGGGCTTCCAGCTAGAGAGACTTGAATAGGTTTTTATCCTGGTGAAAGATCAGAACCTGTTTTACATGCTGAAGCTTTGTGAAAAGGTGAATCCATCTAACTCTGGTTACAGAAAGTCAGAGTTTGCTTGACATTTTCATTACTAACAGCTATTTTTCAAAGTAAATTCACACTTCACTTGGTTCTCAGGAGTCATAAATGGTTGTCAGAACTTGCCCTGGGTTCATCTAGATATTCCTTTGGGATAGACTTATTAGTGAGTGGATAGATTTTTTTCATATGCCATAAGATATAGCCCACATGTGGCCAAATACAAAATAGCATCTATGTGTGTGTGTGTGCATTATTGTGTCATATCTTAATGAAAAATTCTCCGAAGAAGACATACAGATGGCTAACAAACACATGAAAAGATGCTCAACATCACTCATTATCAGAGAAATGCAAATCAAAACCACAATGAGGTACCTTGTCATGCCAGTCAGAATGGCTGCGATCCAAAAGTCTACAAGCAATAAATGCTGGAGAGGGTGTGGAGAAAAGGGAACCCTCTTACACTGTTGGTGGGATACCAACTAGTACAGCCACTATGGAGAACAGTGTGGAGATTCCTTGAAAAACTGGAAATATAACTGCCATACGACCCAGCAATCCCACTGCTGGGCATACACACCAAGGAAACCAGAATTGAAAGAAACACGTGTACCCCAATGTTCATTGCAGCACTGTTTATAATAGCCAGGACATGGAAGTGACCTAGATGTCCAACAGCAGACGAATGGATAAGAAAGCTGTGGTACATATACATAATGGAGTATTACTCAGCCATTAAAAAGAACGCATTTGAATCAGTTCTAATGAGGTGGATGAAACTGGAGCCTATTATACAGAGTGAAGTAAGTCAGAAAGAAAAACACCAATACAGTATATTAATGCATATATATGGAATTTAGAAAGATGGTAACAATAACCCTATATGCGAGACAGCAAGAGACATAAAGAACAGACTTTTGGACTCTGTGGGAGAAGGTGAGGGTACAATGATTTGACAGAATAGCGTTGAAACATGTATATTACCATATGTGAAATAGATCACTAGTCCAAGTTTGATGCATGAAACAGGGCACTCAAAGCACCTGGGACAACTCTGAGGGATGGGATGGGGAGGGAGGTGGGAAGGGGGTTCAGGATGGGGGACACATGTACACCCATGGCTGATTTATGTCAATGTATGGCAAAAACCACTACAACATTGTAAAGTAATTAGCCTCCGATTAAAATAAATAAATTACATGAATATATTAAAAAAAAGGCGGGGGGAACTGTCTGTGCGGATTTGGGCCAATTTCCCCCTTTTACATATAGGTTTAACTCATGAATGAGAAACAAAGTTTTAAAGTCAAATACCTGGATTTAGAATTCAATGCAATGCACAGCAACTGTTTGAGCAAAGCCCAAAGGCTTTGAGCTCTGTGTGTATTTGGGAGGAGAGTGTTCCAGGCAAAGGAAGAAACAAGCAAAAGGCCCTGGGGCTGGAGTGGAATGGGTCACAGGAAAGGTGCAGATAGTCGTTCAGAGAAACCCCAGGTCACCTATTCCACAGGGCCTTGCAGCCATTGTAAAGACCGATTTTACTCTCAGCAAAGTTGCATAACAACAGTGCCTGCATGCTAAATCACTTCAGTCTTGTTCAACTCTTTGCAGCCCTATGGACTGTAGCCCACCAGGCTCCTTTGTCCTTGGGATTATCCAGGCAAGAATACTGGAGCGGGTTGCCATTTCCTCCTCCAGGGGATCTTCTTGACCCAGGGATCAAACAGAGTCTGTTACATCTCCTGCATTGTCAGATGGGTTCTTTACCACTAGCACCAGCTGGGAAGCCAACCAGACCCAAACTGGCCTTATCCTATTTCTAACAAGATACTGAGTTTCTTTTCAAAGACAACGGATCAAAAGCACAAGTCATGCAGGTGAGGCACGCACAGAGGAGATAATATTAATCTCCACAGCCAGAACCAAAGTTTCTTCCCCTTCACAGAACTGGTACCTGAACATGGGAACCCTTTCAGAAGCAAAGGGTCTGTTGTCCAGGAAGACCCCTTTACCATCCTCACTGTGAAAGGCCAGGTTCCAAAACCCTCCTACCACACCTGCTCTGCTAGTGCTTCAGCATCCCAGTCCTCGTCCCCTAACTCACAGAGGTGTGAGCGAACCCCAGATCAGGGAGACGGATTTGAGTCCTGCCTCCTGTCTCCTAGCTCACTGACCTTGCAATAAAACACTCTCTTTTCTCAAAAGCCAGTGCCATAGCATTGGCTTCTATGCGCATCACGTGGGGCAGGGAGCCCTTTGCTTGGTAAGAGTGGAAAACCATTGGAGGGAAAGTTCTAAGCAGAGGAATAACACATCTGATCTGCTTTTGGCAGCATCACTTTGCTGCACAGATTAGACCACAGAGCAGCAAAGGTGGAAGAAGGGAGGTGTCAGGAGCTTTGAAAGAGACAATGGTGTTGGAGTAGAGTGGAAGCAGTATAGGTGGCAAGAAACGGTCAGACTCTGCCTGTGTTTTAAAGGTAGAACCCTCAGGATTTGCAGGCTGGTAGACTAAGGGACAGGGAAGCCTGGTGGGCTTCCATCTATGGGGTCGCACAGAGTCGGACACGACTGACGCTACTTAGCAGCAGCAGCAGCAGACTAAGGGATGGGAGAGGAGGCAGAGACAACGCCAAAGTTTCAGTCAGAGCAGCTGGAAGAATGAAGCTGGCGTTACTAAGTCTTCTCCATCTAATTTCATCCTTCAGTAAACTTTTCAGCCCTCCATTTTGCTGGAGTGATGAAGATACAGCCTCAGTGAACAGACGGGCTGACAGCCCCTCTCAGTCACAGGCAATTCCTGGGGTGTGTCTGGGGACCGGGCTGGGCACACCCAAGCTGCAGTCAGTCCAAGCCCAGGCTTGTGCTGCAGGGAGGCAACCTGGAGGGGGACAGGCCAAGAGTCTGTTTATTTGAGGAACTGATGCGTTTCCCAGAAGGGAACTCTCTCAAGGAAAGAGAAAGTGAGAGTCATCAGACCAGTGACAGAGGTGGAGTAGAATTTCAGAAGCGGAATAGAAAACAGAAGCAACAGAAGTGGAGGAGAATTTCCAGAATCACTGTGTACCACTGACGCCAGGTTCTTCCCCAGCCCAGGCCTCCACTGACTTCCCTCTGCATCCCAGAGAGAGTGAGAGCAAGAACGAGAGCAAGAGAGAAAAAAAAAAGAGA
>NW_011494670.1:4401471-4418722 GCF_000754665.1 Bison bison bison | reverse complement strand
GAAAAAAAGAGAGAGATGAGAATAATGCCTGAAAGAGAGCAGCTCTCACTGAAATCTCTGAAGGACCCCTGGGGCCCTAGAGCAGAGGCTCTCCTCTTCCTCACCACCCCACAGGGCTGGCCCGTAGTCACCCAGTAGAAGAAAAATAAATTAGCAGGGGATCATTGCAAGTGAATGCAGGGCACTCCTGGGCACTCCCAGAAACAGATGGTGGGAACCAGTGGGGCCAAAGTGACTCATTTGGGGTTAAGGATTATACCAGTTAAGCACAGACTGTGTGAGTCTTCAGTGAAGTGGTGATTTCTTAGGCGACAAAAGGCCAGCACACTATACAAAGGTTTCTGGAGAGCCTGTCCTCCCACTCAGACCTCGGCAGGGGCTTGGCAGCCCACCTTCAGCTGGGATAGCCCCGGGGGAGAAATGTTAGGACCACGGGGAGAGTGGACACACACCAAAGATGTGTGTCTGTGTGTCTGTGTGCTCAGTCATGTCTGACTATTTGTGACCCATGGACTGTAGCCCTTCAGGCTCCTCTGTCCATGGGATTTCCCAGGCAAGGATACTGGAGTGGTTTGCCATTTCCTTCTCCAGGGGATCTTCCCGACCCAGGGATTGAACCCACATCTGCTGCATTGGCAGGTGGATTCCTTAACACTAGCGCCAAAAACAGGAACTTTCAAAGGGATAAAACACTGAGATCAAAAGGTTTCTACCTTTTTTATGAAATTGAAATGAAAGATTTTTTTTACCTCTTTAGTGAGGATTAAGTTGCAAAGTGATAGCAGCTAGGATGTGGGAGGGAGATGAGAGGATCACAGCTCAGGAGCACACATTACCATGGGCTTGGGGCACACTTAGCCTCCGCTCTGGTCCAGCTGCCAGGACCCCAGCCCTTGGGATCACTTGGGCCAAGTGACCTTGGCCTTCTGCACAAATGCAGGCAGGAGAGTTAGGCAGGGCTCCCACTCCCTCTAACCTCCAAAATGCTTCTACCTGTCTCCAGGGTCCTAAAATGCTTCTTGTACGCTGATTGTCCTTCTACAAATAAGTTAAAGCTTCCATTGCTCCCAGGACTCATCTATCTGGAGGAGTTATGATGGAATGGCTCCAACTGGGTGCTGGAATGATCAGATAATTGTCAGCAAAAGCAGGAGGTGTAACAGGAGTAAATTGGGGTCAACTCTTTTAAATCCCAACCTCACTCCTCAACTTCTGTGGATCTTAGTCAAAATATTCCATCCAGTGCCGTGGATCTCAACTTTGACTACAATAAATTCACCTGGTGAAACTTTTAAAAATCTCAGTGCCCCTGGATGCAAGGGTTTTGGGAGAAAGAAGGAAGGGCTGACTAGGCAAACCACAGGGGATTCTTAGGGCACTATTCTATTAGAATAGAGTTTTAGGAAACTATGCTGTGTGACACTATAATGGGGGATTCATAATCGTATGCATTCACCAAAACCATGGACCTACACATGAAGTTCAGTTTAGTTCAGTCGCTCAGTCATGTCCGACTCTTTGTGACCCTAGGGACTGCAGCACCCCAGACCTCCCTGTCCATCACCAACTCCCAGAGTTTACCCAAACTCATGTCCATTGAGTCAGTGATGCCATCCAGCCATCTCATCCTCTGTCGGCCTTTTCTCCTCCCACCTTCAATCTTTCCCAGCATCAAGGTGTTTCCCAATGAGTCAGTTCTTCACATCAGGTGGCCAAAGTATTGGAATTTCAGCTTCAACATCAGTCCTTCCAATGAATACTCAGGACTGATCTCCTTTAGGATGGACTGGTTGGATCTCCTTGCAGTCCAAGGGACTCTCAAGAGTCTTCTCCAACATCACATTTCAAAAGCACCAATTCTTTGGCACTCAGCTTTCTTTGTAGTCCAACTCTCACATCCATACATGACTACTGGAAAAACCATAGCCTTGACTAGACGAACTTTTGGTGACAAAGTAATGTCTCTGCTTTTTAATATGCTGTCTAGGTTGGTCATAATTTTCCTTCCAAGGAGTAAGCATCTTTTAATTTCTTGGCTGCAGTCACCATCTGCAGTTATTTTGGAGCCCCCCAAAAATAAAGCCAGCTACTGTTTCCACTGTTTCCCCATCTATTTGCCATGAAGTGATGGGACCGGATGGCATGATCTTAGTTTTCTGAATATTGAGTTTTAAGCCAACTATTTCACTCTCTTCTTTCACTTTCATCAGGAGGCTCTTTAGTTCTTCACTTTCTGCCTTAGGGTTTGTGTCATCTGCATATCTGAGGTTATTGATATGTCTCCCGAGAATGCACTGGTCATAGCAAACACCCATTTCCAACAACACAAGAGAAGACTATACATGGACATCATCAGATGGTCAACACTGAAATCAGATTGATTATATTCTTTGTAATCAAAGATGGAGAAGCTCTATACAGTCCACAAAAACAAGACTGGGAGCTGACTGTGACTCAGATCATGAACTCCTTATTGCCAAATACAGACTTAAATTGAAGAAAGCAGGGAAAACCACTAGACCATTCAGGTATAACCTAAATCAAATCCCTTATGATTATATGGTGAAAGTGGGAAATAGATTTAAGGGACTAGATCTGATAGATAGAGTGCCTGATGAACTATGGATGGAGGTTCATTACATTGTACATGAGACAGGGATCAAGACCATTCCCAAGCAAAAGAAATACAAAAAAGCAAAATGGCTGTCTGAGGAGGCCTTACGAATAGCTGTGAAAAGAAGAGAAGCGAAAAACAAAGGAGAAAGGGAAAGATATACCCATTTGAATGGAGAGTTCCAAAGAATAGCAAGGAGAGATTAAAAAAGCCTTCCTCAGTGATCAATGCAAAGAAATAGAGAAAAACAACTGAATGGGAAAGACTAGAGATCTCTTCAAGAAAATTAGAGCTATCAAGGGAACATTTCATGCAAAGATGGGCTCAATAAAGGACAGAAACGGTATGGACCTAACAGAAGCAGAAGATATTAAGAAGAGGTGGCAAGAATACACAGAAGAACTGTACAAAAAAGATCTTCATGACCCAGATGATCACAATGGTGTGATCACTCACCTAGAGCCAGACATCCTGGAATGTGAAGTCAAGTGGGCCTTAGGAAGCATCACTATGAACAAAGCTAGTGGAAGTGATGGAATTCCAGTTGAGCTATTTCAAATCCTGAAAGATGATGCCATGGAAGTGCTGCAGTCAATATGCCAGCAAATTTGGAAAACTCGGTAGTGGCCACAGGATTGGAAAAATGTCAGTGTTCATTCCAATCCCAAAGAAAGGCAATGCCAAAGAATGCTCAAACTACTACACAGTTGCACTCATCTCACATGCTAGTAAAGTAATGCTCAACATTCTCCAAGCCAGGCTTCAACAGTATGTGAACCATGAACTTCCAGATGTTCAAGCTGGTTTTAAGAAAAGGCAGAGGGACCAGAGATCAAATTGCCAACATCTGCTGGATCATCAAAAAAGCAAGAGAGTTCCAGAAAACCATCTATTTCTGCTTTATTGACTATGCCAAAGCCTTTGACTGTGTGGATCACAATAAACTGTGGAAAATTCTGAAAGAGATGGGAATACCAGACCACCTGACCTGCCTCTTGAGAAATCTGTATGTGAGTCAGGAAGCAACAGTTAGAACTGGTCATGGAACAACAGATTGGTTCCAAATAGGAAAAGGAGTACGTCAAGGCTGTATATTGTCACTGTGCTTATTTAACTTATATGCAAAGTACATCATGAGAAACGCTAGGCTGGATGAAGCACAGGCTGGAATCAAGATTGCTGGGAGAAATATCAATAACCTCAGATATACACATGAAGAGTGAACCCTAATATAAACTATGACTTTAGTTAGTACTCATGCTTCCCTACTGGTTCATCACCGTAATAACTGTACCACACTAATGCAAGATGTGACTAATCGAGGAATCTGTGTGTAGGGAAAAGGGGGAATTTGGGAATCCACTATATTTTCTGTGAAGTTTTCTTAAGACTGTGTTAAAAAATGATGTCTTTTAAAAAAAAAAAAGACCTACAGGGCAAAAAAAAAATTCCAGTGCCCTAGGCATCATGTCAGACGAACCAAATCAGTATATATTTACAGCTCTCCATTTGATTTTCATGCACAGGCAGCATTAAGAGCCATTAGTTGTCCTGGTCCACTTTCAGGCAACTGAAACAATCTCCGTGGGAGGCCACGTTTTAGAAAAAACTCCTGTGTGCTTATCATATGCAGTTAGGGCTGACAACCAACCATAGCCTCTCTTGTTAATAAGAAGGTGATCACACTTAACTCATATAGACTGTCATCGGGATTAAGCAGGATAATATATGAAATGAACTAAACATAGTGGTTGGTTCTTAATAAGCATTTAATAAATGGTAGGGTTTTTTATAAAATTATTATTGTTGTTATTATTATTATCCACAAGAGGACAAAGGGATACAAGGAGAGAGATTAAAGATTATAAACACAAACCTAGGGCTTCCCTGGTGGCTCAGATGGTAAAAAATCTGCCTGCAATGTGAGAGACTGGAGTTCGACCCCTGAGTTGGGAAGATCCCCTGAAGAAGGAAATGGCTACCCACTGCAGTATTGTTGCCTGGAGAAGTCCATGAACAGAGGAGCCTGGTGGGCTACAGTCCATGGCGTTGCAAAGGGTAACACTTGCACAGAGGCATTCTAGGGAGGACAAACCTCACTCCACCAACCTTTGTGTTGGGCTTAGGAAAGCCCAGTGAAACCCCAGAACTCTGACTTGGCAGCTTGTCCAGAAACATCTCAGTCTCCAGGGCAAAACCTTGATCTCTGACCACAGCCATCACCCCCGTTTGGTGCTCCATTGGCCTGGTTCCAGAGGAAGAGGTCAGGGGAGGGAACAGCGCCCAGGGTTGGGTCCTGAAAAAGAAAGGGAATTTTGAAAAGAGGCACCAGTCAGACTGACTACTGATGGCTTCGCAAAGACACATCCAACTAGCTTCTGGGTGCTACACGGGACTGAACCAGAAGAGACAGCTCATTTGTAAAAGGCTGAGGTGGCTGTGACAGCAGGCTGTCTCTGGTGCTGAAAGTGTCCCCTGGGCGGGATGTGTAAAAGGACGAGAGAACAGAGGTCACTTGGGACCTCCTCCCAGCACCTGGGAAGGACCTAGGGATGATTCTGGATTTTGCTTTCTGTCCCTCTCATCAGTGTGATGTTTTCCTAAATGTCTCCTTGAAATCAGACAGAACTACCACCTCCCAGCTATTGTTTGCTTGGGACAGAGACACAACCTCTCTGAACCTCAGATACTTTATCCTAAGAGCAGGCCTAAAATACTTTGAAGTTGGCTTTATGAATGAGGGACTCCATCGAAGATTGAATGAAAGTCAATGAAATGAGGCAAGACAGCACCCAGCACATGGTAGGAACTCCCAAAGCTCTGGCCTCCTGTGGGGCTGGACTGCCTTCGGCAGACCAACTTCGTTGTTTCCATGACAGAAGAGGATCGTCAGAGGAAAGCGACTTCAGAGTTGGCTTTAATTAGAAGAAACTCTTAAGGAAGGAATTGATTTGTCCTGCTCTGTTTGGTGCCCCCCTACCAATACAGCCTTTCTACGGTGAAGACAGCGGCTTGGACTCAAGGTGTTCGTTTATTTTTTTTAATTTTCCTCTTTGTTTGTTTGTATGTTTTTAGTTGTGGCAAACAGAAGCTAGTCTCTAGTTGTGGTGTGGGGACTTCTCATTGTGGTGGCTTCTTTTGTTGCGGAACACAGGCTCTAGAGCATGGGCTGAGTAGTTGCAATGCACAGGCTTAATTGCCCTGAGGCATGTGGAATCTTCCCAAACCAGAGATCAGATCCATGTCCCCTGCATTGGTAGATGGATTCTTAACCACTGGACCACTAGAGAAGTTCTAGGCCTTCATTTCCTGACTTCATGAGCTCAAAATGCAGCATGGGAGTCAAAAGCTACTGCTCTTTGAAAGGCCCATCCCACCTGTCCCATCCCACTGACCCCAGGCTTGCAAATCATGGGAAAGAATCCCTTTATGCCATTGTGTGCATCCTAAGTCATTTCAGTCATGTCTGACTCTTTGTGAGCCACTGGACTGTGGCCCGCCAGGCTCCTCTGTCCATGGGGATTCTCCACACAAGAACACTGGAGTGGGTTGCCATGCCTGCCTCCATGGGATCTTCCCCACCCAGGGATCAAACATGTATCTCTTACGTTTCCTGCATTAGCAGGCAGGTTCTTTACCTTTAGCGCCACCTGGGAAGACTCACTAGGCAATTACTAGGAATTAATCCAGGACAGAAGACAGTCAACAGCAGCCCACCGAGAGTGGGCCATTAAGGAACGACTGCTCTTCTCTTCAGGTGTGATAAATAGTGCATTTAAAGTATTCAATACTATAATAAAGGTTGTAATTAAGTGAGGCAACTTGGCATCTTAATAACTGCATGCTTGAAAAGATTTAAACTTCAGACTGAGACACAGACCAACATTCATAATCCCTCAAATGGGTTTCCTTTCTAGAGGCAAGAAAATAAAGTGTGCCTCATTTCCTGAGAAGCTGACAGGGCGGGTGTGTTCCCAGATCTTCATGGAGTTAAAAGTAAGAGGTGACTTTGAGCTCCTGCTGCTGCCTCTTTTGTTTTCTCTCAGTGTTTTCCTGCTAGCTTAATTATTAACATCCTCCTAGTGGGAAAAAGGGAGAAGAAAGGCCTAGGGAACGCAGTGCAGGGACCTGGTAGCCCCAGAGATATGCAGATCACTTAGCAATATGTAAATGACTCCAAGGAAGTACAGTAAGCCTTCCTGGATCAAATTGTCTCCATTTCTGTGACTTATTATTATGAAAAGAGAGTCACTTTTTGCCATCACTTGTCCTTTTGCCCTCCCTGGTCCTTTCCAGAGTTTGCACCCACGCATGCCCACACTCACATGCACACACAGATTCATTTTAAAATCCAATTTTCCCTTTCCCTGTAAGTTCCGAGAGAGGACGTGCTTTTGTCAACACTAGAAAGGACTTTCAGAAAGATTTTGTAAAATACTGTGTTGAAGAAGAAGAAAAGACTGCAGAGATGCATAAAATGAAATCTACAACCCAGGCGAATCGGATGAGTGTCAATGCTGTAGAGATTGAAACACTCAGAAAAACAGTTGAGGACTATTTGAAATGCAAATTTCAAATACATGTTATAATTACAAGTTCAGCTCGGCAGTTTACAAAACAGAGGCACTTTGTTCATTTTCATCCCATCCAGGAGATGTGTATCAACTGTCAACGGCTGGACATTTGAAAACGGTTTCTGACATCATTCATAGAAGATTTCCCTAAGGCCTAGGATCGTGAGTCTGAGAAGAGATTCGACAAAGGAAAGGAAGAGAATGCTTTCACTCCCACACATCTTTGTTTAAGTGCACACTGCCTTTGATCATAATCTACTGACAGTGTTTATGGAAAAATGATGTTAATCAGATACTTTTATCCTGGGAAACATTTCAGCCCTATAGACAAAGAATGAGCCTGTCAGAGAACAGCTGAGCTCTGTCTCTGTCATCCGTCCCCACTCAATCCCTGTGTGTCCCCCAATCACTATTATTTCAAATTCGGAATATTCTAATTAATTCTGATCTCTACCTCTAGTAGAGATCACAGATTTCAAGAGTGAAACAATGCTTGTGGAGACCATCAGGGAAGCTTTTAAGCTTAAGACTGTTACTAAAGTTTCAGTTTAATGTTAGGTGACAACCTCTTGCTTCATGCTCTGGTGAGAGGACGTTTATATTTGTAGGGGGCACAGCTCTCTTTCTCCACTCAGTGAACAGTGCTGCCCAAGACGCAGAGGGGAGAGGAAGTTTCTCAGATCTTCTCTGGGCTCTTCCCGCTCCTCTGGGACAAGCCTGGAAGAAGAAAGTTCCAGCAGCCCCATTGACTTCCCACACAAGGGCAGACACGAGCAGAGAAAGTCCTGCACTTTACACAAAGCCCAAGTCCTGCGCTTCTGTATAACATGCAGTGACTGAGCAGCGTACAAAGGATAGTGAGCTCTGTAAACAGAAAGGACATTTCTGGCAGGGCTTGTTGTTGCTGTTTAGTTCTCTCGGACTCTTAGCAACCCCATGGACTGTAGCCCACCAGGCTTCTCTGTCCATGGGATTCTCCACACAAGAATGCTGGAGTGGGTTTCTATTTCCTTCTCCAAGAGATCTTTCCGACCCAGGGATCAAACCCTCATTTCCTGCATTGACAGGTGGATTCTTTACCACTGAGTCACCAGGGAAGCCCCTCTGGTAGGACTGCCCTCTGTGCAAAGTATCAAAGTATTAAAAGTTTACTTCTCTGGGTCATGGCTTGGCCTACCTACACCCCACACCCTCCACACCCCAAATTGCCCTTTCCTCCTGGTGGGAAAATCCCCCACCAGGCAGGTTCACTGCTGGTAAGGGCGACTAGGGTGTGGTTCAGACCTCACTCGTCCCCTGGGCCTGGTGCCCAGGTGGTGGTTCTGACTTGCTGATTTGCATTGGGATTGGGTTGAGAGTATCCAGTGCAGTGAGGGTGAGCAGTGTGAGTGGAGTCACAGTTGGTCAGTCACAGGGTGGAGAAGTGAGAGGCAGACTTCGAAACCCTGGGCCCACCCAGAATTTCTGCAGATAGAGCCAGGAAGGCATAGAGCTGCATAGAGGATGTGTCGCTCTGTCCATCTCAGAATATGCAGTTGTAGCTCAGAAGGTTTTAGGGATGGAATATTGCAAATGCCGCAGCCTCAGCTGTCAGAAGAGGGTCCAGACAATGATCACAGGTGCCTGAAGTATTCTTCTGCCTTAGAGGTAAGAGCAGCTCGGGAAGCTTGCCCAGTCGCACCTTGGCAGGCTTCCTTGCTGCCACTGTCTAGCAGCTAAGAACCCAAGCCCCTGGTGCCCTTTTTCACTTGTTCGGCAAATACTTAGTGAATGCATAGAATGTGCCAGGCACTGTGTTAGGTGCTGGGGAGATAGTGCTAAGTAAGGAAGAAATCTACCCTGTCCTTCTGGAGTTTAATGTCTACCAAGGGAGACAGATGCGAAATAAATAATTCTAGTGAAAGTGAAGTCGCTCAGTCATGTCTGACTCTTTGTGACCCCATGGACTGTAGCCTACTGGGTTCCTCCGTCCATGGGATTTTCCAGGCAAGAATAATGGAGTGGGTTGCCATTTCCTTCTCCAGGAGATCTTCCCGACCCAGGGATTAAACCTGGGTCTCCTGCATTGTAGGCAGATACTTTACTGTCTGAGTCACCAGAGTTAATAATTCTAGTAGTTCCTTTTAATTGAGAAATGAGCTTTAGTGCAAGGCTGTCATCCTCTAAGGGCTTGGCCAAGCACAGGGCTCTTGACAAGCTTTTTAAGAAATTCAGACTTAGTTTGGAGAATTGCAAAAGAACATGTAAAGTCAGAAAGACTGGGAAAACCATTTGGTAACCCCACCCTTCGTGTACAGATGGGTGATTCACATACATAGTCAAAGGGAAATTTGCCCATGTCGCAAGGCTTCTTGAGCCACAAATTAGAAATTGAGAATATGTAGTAAACCACATATGAAAGAATATGAGTGTGGACCCCAGCATAGCCTTCAGAATTATTTTAGTAGATGACAAGGAGTTGTGGGGGTAGAAAGTCCCATATCACAGTGACCCTGGCTTTGATTTTAGAAATCGTTTATATATAACATTGGCATATACGTGCAGCTGAAGTCCTGGGAGTTCCCTCCAAAAAATGGTGAAACTGCATGATAATGACCTGACTCACAAGTTGCAGGAAGCTGTCCAGTATCTCCACCCACACTCTTGCTCAACTCCTCTGTTAAAGCCACATCTTCTGGGAAAGCACATTTCTTGGTGTCACAATGGTAGATCTCCTCTTTGCCCCCTCTTTATAGGAGACACAAAACTCTCACTCAGGAAAGAATGTCTTGTTTCAATCAGGCTAGATTCTAACTGATTTAGAGAAAAATATTACCAGTGAGTATCCAATTCAGTCACTCAGTCGTGTCTGACTCTGTGACCCTGTGGACTGCAGCACGCCAGGCTTCCCTTTCCATCACCAACTCCTGGAGCTTACTCAAATTCGTGTCCATCAAGTCAGTGATGCCATCCATCTCATCCTCTGTCATTCCCTTCTCCTCCCACCTTCAATCTTTCCCAGCATCAGGGTCTTTTCCAATGAGTCAGTTATTCGCATCAGGTAGCCAAAGTATTGGAGTTTTAGCTTCAGCATCAGGTCCTTGCAATGATGATTCAGGACTGATTTCCTTTAGGATGGACTCTTTGGATCTCCTTACAGTCCAAGGAACTCTCAAGAGTCTTCTCCAACACCACAGTTCAAAAGCATCAATTCTTTGGCGCTCATCTTTCTTTGTAGTCCAACTCTCACACCCATACATGACTACTGGAAAAACCATAGCTTTGACTAGACGGACCTTTGTTGGCAAAGTAATGTCTCTGCTTTTGAATATGCTGTCTAGGTTGGTCATAGCTTTTCCTCCAAGGAGCAAGCATCTTTTCATTTCATGGCTGCAGTCACCATCTGCAGTGATTTTGGAGCCCCCCAAAATAAAGTCTGTCTCTTGTTTCCATTGTTTCCCCATCTATTTGCCATGAAGTGATGGGACCGGATGTCATGATCTTAGTTTTTAGAATGTTGAGTTTTAAGCCAACTTTTTCACTCTCCTCTTTCACTTTCATCAAGAGGCTCTTTAGTTCTTCTTCACATTCTGCCATAAGGGCGGTGTCATCTGCATATCTGAGATTATTGGTTTTTCTCCCAGCAATCTTGATTCCAGCTTTTGGTTCATCCACAGCCCAGCATTTTGCATGATATACTCTCCATATAAGTTAAATAAGCACGTGACAATATATAGTCTTGACATACTCCTTACCCGATTTGGAACCAGTCTAACTGTTGTTTCTTGACCTGCATACAAATTTCTCAGGAGACGGGTAAGATGGTCTGATCTGGGTGAGTATCCAGGGTGTCTCTGAAACAAATATCTGCTTTGTGAGGACTCTGCACCATCCAAGGGGTCTGGGAAATCCCAGGCAGCCTGGGAAATCCCCTTGTGGGCTGGTTTGCTGCAGCTAATGGGAAACTATGCAAGCTTGCTCCCTTGATGGTTTCCAGAGACCATTCATTAGGCTGAGTAGTTATGTGAGTGCAGTATTTTCAAGAGAGGATTTAAGTTGAACACTGGTAGGACTGTTTGAAAACACTTTTAATGTAGTGGTTAAAATTAGATGATGTTACAATCCCAGTGAAACTTATGCTGGCAGGAATGATTTAAATATTTTAAGTATTTAAATTGTTTAGGCTGTAAAGATTGTGTATTGAAATGGTGTGAATTTGGTCCATCTTGCCCTGCAGTCACCCTCTGGCTCAGTCTCATAGGTGACCTGGGTGTCACAGTTTCACTCCAGCAAAGGAGATCCTAACCCAGGGCTGCTGAAAGAAAAGGATCTGAAGGAAGATGGTTCACATTTCTGGTCTCCTGTGTTCTCTGGGACCCAGCAGACCACTCAGATACTTTGATGCCATTGAGGGAACTCAACCAAAGAGCCAACCCCTTCTTCTGTCTTCTCTCCAGTCACCCATGAACCTGTTCATGATCTAATGAGTTGGTGGCAATAAACTTTTGCGTGAGGATGGCTTTCCCGTTGGGAATTTTATATTCCTTTCCTGCATGGACTTTGCTTAATGGCACAGCTAGAGTGAAAAGAATCACGAAGCTAATGCAGGGGCACACAGACTCCAATTAGAAACGTGAATGATTTTAAAATAGGCAATAAAGATTACTGGAGATTACTCCAGTCAAGGCCTCAGCTCCATCTTTCATCATCTTTGAGCTATTTTACAATTATGTAAGTTGCAGAAAACTGATGAAAATGCAAATGATTTGTATCCAGACAAACGCAGACAAATTGTGTCTACTTGAATGCAATTGATTATTGCTGATGGATCATCATCAATTTTTCAACTATTCATTTCAGTATTTCTGTTTGTATATCTATATGTCTAAATATAGATATCTGCTCTGAATTCTCCTTTGAACCAATTGTATCATCTTATTGACTTTCTCATTAATTAATGACTTAAATAAAATCTTTGGCATGTGTTCACTTTATATTTGTATGAGCATCACAATTAATCTATCCAAAAACATTAGCCTTTAAAATAAAGGTAAGCTCTGTCTCATGCAGTATAGCTGTAGAAATATTTCTTAATGTTGACCATGATGATTAAAAAGGAGGAAAGGATAACAAGTTCACCTCTATAAACTATCTAAGATTGCTGCCAAAACTCAGCCTCTATGCAGTGGTGCTGAATTGAATCTTGGAGATGGAGTTTTGGGTAAAGTAGAAAAGAATAACTTTACAGTAATTCCCTTGCATATGAACCTTCAACCTTCAAACTTTCGAAGATGTGAATGTGCATTCACATGTGCACTCACATAAGTTAGTTCCCATGTCTGGCATCACTCGCCTGCAGCCTCTGCATGTGGTTGTGCTTTTAGGTGCTTCGCAGTACTGTGTAGAGCACAGTAGTACAGTATCTTTATTTCAAGCCCAAGATGTCCGGAAGCAAGCATAAAAATAGCAGTGATGTAACTGGTACTGCTCAGATTTGAGAAGCAATAATGATGGAAACAAAAGTGTAAACTGAGAGAGTGGAGCAAGGCAAAAAGTTGTAGGCATCACTTGTTCTTATAACATGAATCATTCAACCATCAGCACAATTCTAAAGATCAGGGACAAGATGATGGAACATGTCAAGTCTGCTGTGTCAGTGATGTCAAAGATAATATCGAAGAAGCATGGAAAAAGTGATGGAGAAATGGAGAAACTTCTCAGGGTGTGCATGCAGGATCAGCATCAGTGTTGTGTCCCACTCAGCTTAATGCTGGTTTAAAAGAAAGCTATGAAGACATGAAGAAGAAGCACAGTGAAGAACCAGAGGGTGCATCTTTTAATGCCACCCATGACTGGTTTCATTGGTTGGAGGTTAGAGCCAAATTTCACAATGTAAAATTGGGGAGGCAGCGAATACAGATACAGTAGCTGCCCAGGAATTTTCTGAAATGCTTCAAGAAATTATTGATGAAGGTGTGTCTTTACCCAAGCAGATTTTTAATGTGGCTGAGACAGGACCGTAGTGGAAGAAGATGTCAGACCAAAGTTACATCAGTGAGGAGGAAAAGTTGATGCCAGGCTATAAAGCAACAAAGGACGCGTTAACTCTGATGTTTGGTGGCAATTCTTCCAGCAGCTGAAGCCTCTCTTTGTTTACCATTTGGAGAACCCAAGAGCCCTAAAGAACATAGCCAAGGGTCTCTTCCTTTTGTGTCAAAGAGCAACCCCAAAACCTGGGTTAACAGGCCATTTTCCAGAACTAGTTTTTCTACCACTTTATCCCAGAGATACGGAAGTATTGCTTGAAGAGGGGGGTCCCATCAACATTCTTTCGCTGCTCAACAATGCTTCAGGCCACCCCCCATTCATGGGTGACTTTCGTTCCAACATCAAAATAGTGCGTCTGCCACTGAATACTACATCACACATCCAACTTATGGGCCAGGAGTTATAGTGCCTTTCAAGAAATATTATTTACGTCACACTTTTTGTCAGGCAGCAAAGGCAAGTGACAAATCAGGAACAACCTTTTGACTATTTTGGAAGGACTATAACATCTACAGTGGCCTTGTAAATGTTATAGTCCTTCCAAAAACATTGACTTTGCTTGGTGGAGGTGGTAGCCATCACCATGAATGGGGTTTGGAAGAACGTTTGCCCACAGTTTGTTCATGATTTCTATGGATTTGAGAAGATGGATGAGGAGTCTGAAGAGGTCTTCAACAGCATAGTGATCCTCAGTGAGAAGCTAGAGCTAGATCTGTAAGAGGACAGCTTCACTGAACTCCTTGCTGTACAACACGAGGAGCTTGGTAATGAAGATCTGATGGAACTGGAGACACAGGAAAAGGGCAGAGACAAGAGGCAGAAGAAGTAACTGAAGAACCAAAGAGATTCACGATATAGGAAACGGCAAGATTTTCTTTATGTGAGAAAGCACTGTTAGGGTTTTGAGGCACAGGACCCAGAGAATGGTGCACAAAATTTGCAGCAGCCATTCAGAATGCAATCCAGTGCTACCATGTTATTTATGATGATAGAAAAAGAGTTACCACTCAGCAGTCCATGGGGTCGCAAAGAGAAGGACACGACTTAGCAACTGAGCAGTACAACAACCCAGACACCACTGGATCATTTTTTTTCCAGAGGGTAGATAGAATTGAATCCAGCCGGGAACCAGAACCTGTGGCATCAATGTCAGGCATGAGTGAGATTGCAGCTTGCCCTCAATCTCTCATTGCTCTACCATCCTTTAGCTCTACCATCTCCCTCTTCCAGTCAGTAACTCTTCTTGCTGTTCACTTGATGCCAGCCCCTGTAGGCCAGCTGTTACACTGTACTATTGTACTTTTCAAGGTAATGTACTGTAAAATTTAAAATGTTTTCTTTATTTTTTGTGTTGTTTTATGTATTATTTGTGTGAAAAGTATTATTAACCTATTACAGTACAGTGTTATATACCCAGCTGAGCGACTGAACTGAACTGAGGCTAACCTTGTTGGATTACAAACAAATTGGACTTATGAACACACACTCAGAATGTAACCCGTTTGTATGTAAGGGACACACTGTATTGCTTTGCCAGGCAAATGGGGACACAGGGGCTCATGACCTCAAAACCTGAGTGTCCTAAAAGGGAGAGATTTGGTAATGAGTTTTATAGCAGTGGTTCAAAGGCAGGGTTGCTGATAATGATCAGTTAGTGTGTAGGGCCTGAATCCCTTTAGCATGACCTGATGAGCTTTTGTGGTTCTTGAGGTTATAAAACTGTGACCTTCTCTCTGGAATGAAGACTGCTTCATCAGTTAGTTAACCTCTTCCATTTGTTGGGGTTTCATCTTTCAGTATCATATCTTTTTGCCTTTTCATACTGTTCATGGGGTTCTCAAGGCATGAACACTGAAGTGGTTTGCCATTCCCTTCTCCAGTGGACCATGTTTTGTCAGAACTCTCCACCATGACCCATCTGTCTTGGGTGGCCCTACACAGCATGGCTCACAGTTTCATTGAGTTAGACAAGGCTGTGGTCCATGTGATCAGTTTGATTTCTGTTTTGTTGTTTTCATTCTGTCTGCCCTCTGAGAGATAAGGATAAGAGCCTTACAGAAGCTTCCTGATGGGAGAGACTAATCATGGGGGAAAATGGATCTTGTTCTGATGGGCGGGGCCATGTTCAGTAAATCTTTAATCCAATTTTCTGTTGATGGGTGAAGCTGTGTTCCCTCCCTGTTGTTTGACTTAAGACCAAATTATGGTGGAGGTAATGAAGATAATGTCCACCTCCTTCAAAAGGTCCTACGCACACACTGCTGCACTCAGTGCCCCTGACACTGCAGCAGGCCACTGCTGACCCACGCCTCCACTGGAGGCTTCTGGACACTCACAGGCAAGTCTTAGTCCGTCCCTTGTGGGGTCATTGCTCCTTTCTCCTGGGTCCTGGTGCACACAAGGTTTTGTTTGTGCCTCCCAAGAGTCTGTTTCCCCAGTCCTGAGTAAGTTCTCTAATCAAATCCCACTGGCCTACAAAGTCAAATTCCCTGGGTGTTCTCAGTCCCTCTGTCAGATCCCCAGGTTGGGAAATCTCTTGTGGGTCCTAGAACTTTCTTAACAATGTGATAATTTATTTGGTATAATTGTTCTTTAGTTTGTGGGTTGTCTGCTTGGCGATTCTATGGTGGGGTTAATGATGACCTCCTCCAGGAGGGCTTATATCACATGCTTTATGACCCAGGTCTGCTACACCCTGAGCCCCTGTCCCTGCAGCAGGCCACTGCTAACCTATACCTCCACAGGAGACACTCAAACACTCAAAGGCAGGTCTGGCTCAGACTCTGTGGGATCTCAGGGTCCTGATGCACACAAGCTTTTGTTTGAGCCCTCTGAGCATCTCTGGCAGGTATGGGGTGTGATTCTAAACATGATTTCACTCCTCCTAACATCTTGCTGGGGCTTCTCCTGCTTGGACATGGGGTATATTTTTTTGGTGGGATCCAACATTCTCCTGTCAAATGTTGTTCAGAAGCAAGTTGTACTTTTAGAGTTTTCGCAGATGAGGATGAGTGCACATCCTTCTACTCTGCCATCTTGAGTGCTGACCTTCAAAACTTTCTTGAACTAACCAAAAAAGATGTCCTTTTCATTATAGGGGACTGGAATGCAAAAGTAGGAAGTCAAGAAACACCTGGAGTAACAGGCAGATTTGGCCTTGGAATACGGAATGAAGCAGGGCAAAGACTGATAGAGTTTTGCCAAGAAAATGCACTGGTCATAGCAAACACCCTCTTCCAACAACACAAGAGAAGACTCTACACGTGGACATCACCAGATGGTCAATACCAAAATCAGATTGATTATATTCTTTGCAGTCAAAGATGGAGAAGCTCTATACAGTCAGCAAAAACAAGAGCAGGAGATGACTATGGGTCAGATCATGAACTCCTTATTGCCAGATTCAGACTTAAATTGAAGAAAGTAGGGAAAACCACTAGACCATGCAGGTATGACCTAAATCAAATCCCTTACGATTATACAGTGGAAGTGACAAATAGATTCGAGGGATTAGGTCTCATAGAGTGCATAAAGAACTACCATCAGAGGTTTGTGACATTGTATAGGAAGCAGTGATCAAGACATCCCCAAGAAAAAGAAATGCAAAAAGGCAAAATGGTTGTCTGAGGAGGTCTTATAAATAGTTGAGAAAAGAAGAGAAGCTAAAGGCAAAAAGAAAAGGAAACATATACTCATTTGAATGCAGAGTTCCAAAGAATAGCAAGGAGAGATAAGAAAGCCTTCCTCAGTGATCACTGCAAAGAAATAGAGGAAAGCAAAAGAATAGGAAAGACTAGAGATCTCTTCAAGAAAATTAGAGATACCAAGGGAACATTTCGTGGAAAGATGGGCACAATAAAGGACAGAAATGGTATGGATCTAACAGAAGTAAAAGATATTAAGAAGAGGTGGCAAGATAACACAGAAGAACTATCAGTTCAGTTCAGTTTAGTTGCTCAGTTGTGTCTGACTCTTTGCGACCCCATGAATCACAGCATGCCAGGCCTCCCTGTCCATCACCAATTCCTGGAGTTCA
>NW_011494670.1:4381560-4401239 GCF_000754665.1 Bison bison bison | reverse complement strand
CAGTCCAAGGGACTCTCAAGAGTCTTCTCCAACACCACAGTTCAAAAGCATCAATTCTTTGGCGCTCAGCCTTCTTCACAGTCCAACTCTCACATCCATACATGACCACAGGAAAAACCATAGCCTTGACTAGATGGACTTTTGTTGGCAAAATAATGTCTCTACTTTTCAATATGCTATCTAGGTTGGTCATAACTTTTCTTCCAAGGAGTAAGCGTCTTTTAATTTCATGACTGCAATCACTATCTGCAGTGATTTTAGAGCCCCCCAAAATAAAGTCTGACACTATTTCCACTGTTTCCCCATCTATTTCCCATGAAGTGATGGGACCAGGTGCCATGATCTTCGTTTTCTGAATGTTGAGCTTTAAGCCAACTTTTTCACTCTCCACTTTCACTTTCATCAAGAGGCTTTTTACATTCTCTTCACTTTCTGCCATAAGGGTGGTGTCATCTGCATATCTAAGGTTATTGATATTTCTCCTGGCAATCTTGATTCCAGCTTGTGCTTTATCCAGCCCAGCATTTCTTATTTCTCTGCATATAAATTAAATAAACAGGGTGACAATATACAGCTTTGACGAACTCCTTTCCCTATTTGGAACCAGTCTGTTGTTCCATGTCCAGTACTAACTGGTGCTTCCTGACCTGCATACAGATTTCTCAAGAGGCAGGTCAGGTGGTCTGATATGCCCATCTCTTTCAAAATTTTCCAGTTTATTGTGATCCACACTGTCAAAGGCTTTGGCATAGTCAATAAAGAAGAAATAGATGTTTTTCTGGAACTCTCTTGCTTTTTCCATGAGCCAGTGGATGTTGGCAATTTGATCTCTGGTTCCTCTGCCTTTTCTAAAACCAGCTTGAACACCAGGAAGTTCACGGTTCACATATTGCTGAAGCCTGGCTTGGAGAATTTTGAGCATTACTTACTAGCGTGTGAGATGAGTGCAATTGTGAGGTAGTTTGAGCATTCTTTGGCATTGCCTTTCTTTGGGATTGGAATGAAAACTGACCTTTTCCAGTCCTGTGGCCACTGCTGAGTTTTCCAAATTTGCTGGCATATTGAGTGCAGCACTTTCACAGCATCATCTTTCAGGATTTGAAATAGCTCAACTGAAATTCCATCACCTCCACTAGCTTTGTTTGTAGTAATGCTTTCTAAGGCCCACTTGACTTCACATTCCAGGATGTCTGGCTCTAGGTGAGTGATCACACCATCATGATTATCTTGGTCTTGAAGATCTTTTTTGTATAGTTCTTCTGTGTATTCTTGCCATCTCTTCTTAATATCTTCTGCTTCTTTTAGGTCCATAACATTTCTGTCCTTTATTGAGCCCATATTTGCATGAAATGTTCCCTTGGTATCTCCAATTTCCTTGAAGAGATCTCTAGTCTTTCCCATTCTGTTGTTTTCCTCTATTTCTTTGCATTGATCACTGAGGAAGGCTTTCTTATCTCTTCTTGCTATTCTTTGGAACTCTGCATTCAGATGCTTATATCTTTCCTTTTCTCCTTTGTTCTTTTCTTTTCACAGCTATTTGTAAGGCCTCTCCAGATAGCCATTTAGCTTTTTTGCATTTCTTTTCCATCGGGATGGTTTTGATCCCTGTCTCCTGTACAATGTCACAAACCTCATTCCATAGTTCATCAGGCACTCTATTTCTCACTTCCACTGTATAATCATAAGGGATTTGATTTAGGTCATACCTGAATGGTCTAGTGGTTTTCCCTACTGTCTTCAATTTAAGTCTGAATTTGGCAATAAGGAGTTCATGGTCTGAGCCACAGTCAGCTCCTGGTCTTGTTTTTGTTGACTGTATAGAGCTTCTCCATCTTTGGCTGCAAAGAATATAATCAGTCTGATTTTGGTATTGACCATCTGGTGATGTCCACGTGTAGAGTCTTCTCTTGTGTTGTTGGAAGAGGGTGTTTGCTATGACCAGTGCATTTTCTTGGCAAAACTCTATCAGTCTTTGCCCTGCTTCATTCCGTATTCCAAGGCCAAATCTGCCTGTTACTCCAGGTGTTTCTTGACTTCCTACTTTTGCATTCCAGTCCCCTATAATGAAAAGGACATCTTTTTTGGGTGTTAGTTCTAAAAGGTCTTGTAGGTCTTCATAGAACCATTCAACTTCAGCTTCTTCAGCATCACTGGTTGGGGCATAGACTTGGATTCCTGTGATATTGAATGGTTTGCCTTGGAAACGAACAGAGATCATTCTGTCATTTTTGAGATTGCATCCAAGTACTGCATTTTGGACTCCTTTGTTGACCATGAGGGCTACTCCATTTCTTCTGAGGGATTCCTGCCCACAGTAGTAGATATAATGGTCATCTGAGTTAAATTCACCCGTTCCAGTCCATTTTAGTCTGCTGATTCCTAGAATGTCAACGTTCACTCTTGCCGTCTCTTGTTTGACCACTTCCAATTTGCCTTGATTCATGGACCTGACATTCCAGGTTCCTATGCAATATTGCTCTTTACAGCATCAGACCTTGCTTCTATCACCAGTCACATCCACAGCTGGGTATTGTTTTTGCTTTGGCTCCATCCCTTCATTCTTTCTGGAGTTATTTCTCCACTGATCTCCAGTAGCATATTGGAGACACCCACTTAAGTGTTTGCAAATCAAAGTAGGACCCTCCAACAGGAGGCAACTTTATGGGCCACTTCTCATGGCAGAATTATGTTACCATTAACTGTTGCCTGCCCAAGAATCCCAAGCTACATAAGACTTGTCATGTTACTCAGAAGAGGCTCCTTCCTTGAGAAAAATAAGTGGCTCAGGATGCAGTTTCGAGGGAGACAGCATGATCACCTGATCAGACATAAGTTCCTTTATTCTCTGCCCTCTCATCTTTACTTTTGTTTATCTAAACTAGAAAAACAAGAAAAAGAATTCGTGTGACAAGCACACAACTTGAGCTATAAGCTATTGCATTTATTCTTGGTTTGCTCTCACCTGACTTCAGGAAAAATTAAGACTTTCCATTCTGATGTTCAAATCCAAGGCAGACATTACTTGTGCTACGAAAGAAAAAGGATTACCAAATTGTAAAATTCCATTTCCACTTAAACAGATCTTTTAAATGTCTGGAAGTATATATGCAAAAAAATAGATATCTGTGGTGAATTACAGGTAGTTTTTATTGACTTTCATTTATTTATTAATTTTTATAAATCTAAATTTTCTATAATAAATCTGAATTTATACTATGAGAAAAATTTATAATAGATATATTGAATTTAATTCTAAAGTCTATTAGGCAGACTTTTTAATTCACAGGAAAGAAACTTACACCAGTCACCTACAGTGATGAGTGCTTTTTTTCCCCCACAAATAGAAGGACATCCCATCAAGTTGTCTCATCTGAACCCAGAATTTCAAAGACTGGAACACAGAGCATGTCTCCCTGAGAATTAGTTCAGTGAAACAGCAAAATCCTCAGAGAGCTGCAGCCAAGGGAAATGATTGATGTTATGACTCAGAATTTATTATAGATCTATAATTTTTGAACAGTAGGGAAATACAGGTTGTGTTCAGGCTTGCCAATTGCTCTTTGCTGGCCAACAAAGGAGGAAGTTTCAAAATCTTCCGTATATTGGGATTTTGGACAGAGTTGAAGCTCAGAGACAGAGAGACTGAGAATTTTTTTTTAATTAACATGGAAAATCCACGGACTGAGGAAATGACCATTTGAGACAAACTGCTGAGTGAAAACATAAGCAGACTGGCAGAAAACAGAGAGACAATCCCAAAGAAAAACAGGGACAGAGATATTTCACTATTTCTCAGGAGGAATCATTGGATTTTAACATCAGAACCTCACTGTGAATGGTCCTTATCTAGGCCCCCAGTATGGGTTCAAGTTCTACACAAGCTGAAACTTTCAGGATGCCTAGTGGGCCTGTGGGTAAACTTTAAGCAGTTGTTGACATGGGGGACCAAGGAACTTCACAGCATGGAAAACTGACTGGAAATTATGAAGATGAACTCTGGATCTTAAAACCTCTAAGCCAGAGGAAAACAAAGATTATCTTTGAACACTCCTCTCATTTAGCCCCAGCCGTTTTCAGGATGGGGCAAAGTTCTTTCCAAGCAGAAGCAGGAAAGTGGCTGTTAGAACTTCCTGTGGCTGGGGACATACCAGCCCCGGCTAGACCGGTTATGTAAGTTACAGGGAACAAAGAGCAAATGATAATGTCAATAATAAGAAGGAAACACTTCTGGGCATATACTGAGAGAAAACCATAATCCAAAAAGATACATGTACCCCAATGCTTATCGCAGCACTATTTATAATATCCAGGACATGAAAGATCCTAAATGTCCATCAACAGAGGGTTGAATAAAGAAACGGCAGTTCATATAGACAACAGAATATTATTCAGCCATAAAGAGGACAAAATTGGGTCATTTGTAGAGATGTGGATGGACCTGGAGACTGTCATACAGAGTGAAGTCAGAAAGAGGAAAACAAATATTGTATATTAACACACATATGTGAAATCCAAAAAAATAGTATAGATGATCTCATTTGCAAAAACAGAAATAGAGACACAGCCATAGAGAACAAATGTATGGACACCAAGAGGAAAAGGGGGGATGGGTGGCAGAAACTGGGAGACTGGGATTAACATGTATGCGCATGTTATACTAGGTATGAAATAGGTAACTAGTGAGAACCTACTGTACGGCACAGGGAACTCTACCCAATGCTCTGAGGTGATGTAAATAGAAAGGAAATCCTAAAAAGAGAGGATACATGTATATGTATAGCTGATTCACTTTGCTGTACAGTAAAAACTAACACAACATTATAAAGCAACTATACTCCAATAAAACAGTAATAAGAAGGAAGCACACAAATGAAAAATCTAAGAGCTCAAGACAGCACAGTTATGAAACCTAAAAGTATCTTTTAGAGGGATATTTTTCCCCTTTCACTTCAAAAGAGATGTTTGGAATGAGAAGGATAAAAGGCGATAGTGATGCATTGGAGACCCAGAGAGAATTTGTAAGGAAGCGGGTGGAGGAGGAAAATGGTGCACCACAGGCTCTGCGAGAGCTTCGGAGGCAGAGCTGAGGGACGTCCTCGTCTGGCTGGTACTACGCTCGGCAGTAGTGCAGGACGTGTCCCTTCTGTCACCTGTGTGACATGCTGCAGGTCCGCTCTGCAACGAAGCTTGGGGGGTTAGAGAGGGATGAAGATCCTGGAACTGTATCAGGGGACAAACAAGAGATTTACTCTTTTATTTCTCTTTAGAAAGAGAAATGAATTGTGTCACCTGGGCAAACACATTTTCAGCCAGTGGCTTTGATATTCTTAAATGATATATTCTATTGACACACAAATTATACAATAAAATGAGTCCTTCGTGTATTGTTAGACATCTTGGCTAGGTGTAATTGAAACCTTCTGTGAGCTTTCTAGAGCCTACTTTCAAATCGGGGTGTTGGGAAGATAAAGTAGCACCATCTTTAGGAAAGCAATCTAACAATATGCAACTTATAAATTTTAAAGGTACTTTTACTCTGTCCAGTTATTCCATTTTTGGAAACATCCAAAAGAGATTTAATTAATGCAAATATCCTTGGGTGACGATGTTTATCATCTTACAAAAGTCAAAAAACTTCTTTCAGTCTAAGTGTTTAAAAATTAGAAATTGGTTAAATAAATTATGAAGATCTTCACTATGGATGTAATGGAAATACTAAAATGATGGCTATAAAGTGTTTTATGTCAATAGGCTGTGTCTAAGACATAATTTTAAGAGGGAAAAAGCAAGCTAGTAAACTTTAATATGCAATATAAACTCTAGCTATATAAAATATGCATATGCATAGAAATAGGAAATAGATGAAAAATTATCTCTGAGTGATAAGATTACATTTAAGTTTTATTTCTTCTCCTTTCCCATATTTAGATTTTACATTCCAAGTTTCCATATAAGCAAATAATTAATTTATAATCTAAAGAAAAGAAATGAATATGTGTGTGTGAGCATAAATGTACGTACATTCCTATGTGTTCATGTGCAGGCACACATACACTTGGTACTTTGACAAGGAAGCAGCTTCATCTTGCACAATGGTTGTCACTTGTGTTACAAACTCATATTCTTATTGCTTTTCCTTTTCTAGCTTGACTAATAGTTGCAGAATTGCACACATGTGCAATATATGCCCTGAAGGAGGGCACAGCTACCCACTCTAGTACCGTTGCCTGGAGACTCCCCATGGGCAGAGGAGCCTGGCAGGCTACAGTGTATGGAGTCGCCAAGAGTCGGGCACAACAGAAGCAACTGAGCACACATGCACACACCATATAAGCAGGGACTTCCCAGGTGGCTCAGAGGAAAAGATCACCTGCCAAGCAGGAGACGAGATCCCTGGGTCAGGAAGACACCCCTAGAGAAGGAAACAGCAACCCACTCCAGTATTCTTGCCTGGGAAATCCCATGGACAGAGGGGCCTGACGGGCTACACTCAAAGGGGCTGCAAAAGAGCTGGACACAACCTAGTGACTAAACAACAACCACGTATGCGACACACGTGAACACAAACACATTCACACACTTGACTAAAGTCTTCGTGAACAGGGACCTGAGATCAAACAGGATGAAGTATATAAAACTCCCTGTACAAAAATTTTCTCTCTGTCTTCCTCTCCCTTCCTTCCTTTTTTATTTTCCTCCTGATCATCACTCTTCCACTCCATGATGCCTGAGGAGAGAATGAGAAAGGCAGGCATCAGGGAGGGGACAGTGAGCCCAGCAGATTGCCTTGGCAGGATTTCAGTGTAGTCGCATCCTCAAGCAATGAGCCAAAAACAATGCTGCGATGGGGGTCCAGGCTGCGCTGGAGAAGGGCCTGGGAGGCAGAGAGCTTGGATTCCATGCGACGGGACATTTGGAGCCCCAGTAGGCTCCCCAGCGGGGAACACCCATATTCCAGAGAAGACAGAGAGCCGAGGTGCAGGCCCAGCTTCCAGCCCGACCTCATCTCTGGAGCACAAGAAAACTCAGGGTTGGCTCAGAGTTGTTCTCTTTCTGTGGGTCAAGGGGCCTATTTCCCCTCTTCTTTCCCAATATACCAGCTTCATGTTAAACAGAGGTCACAGACCTCAGGATTGGGCTGTTATGTAAGTGAGGCAGATGAAGTGTGATGAAATACAGAACGACAGGGATCGCAGCCTACCGGGAACGGTGCTCTCCAAAGTGGTCCTGCATACCTTGTGCCAGCATTTTTGCTCATTGGGTATGAGGCCAAGAGTTGCAGGTCTTCCAGTTTTTCAAAGGAAGCTGAAAATCCAAAGGAGCTTGGAATTCTAGGGGTGTATGTGCGTGTGTGTGTAAGAGCTCTCCATTTTTTAAAATGTTGGCTCAATTAAAAAACAAACAATGACAGTCTGTAGACCAAATAAAACATGTCTCCTGGCTGGATTTAATATGTGGGCCTTAGGTTGGGGAATTTCTGAAATAAAACTACATAAAGCTTCCCCCATTTCTTGCCTTATGGCTAGTAAGAAACATGGTGTCTCTTGTAAAGAGATAAATATTTAATTCTTACGATGTGCACAACACACCCTATCTACTCTAAGAGACACATAAGAAATGCTGAGTTGTTCTCTGCCTTCTAGAAACTTAAAATACTGTTGAGGCAATAAGCTATTCACTCAGGAAAGTCAGGTAACGGTGCTATGCAGAATTCTGGTATCAAGGCCTAAACAGATTCAGATTAAATATACCAAAGTCACCTTAAAAAAGAAAGAATGGCTCTTAGATCTTTATCAAAACCTGACTGTAGTAAAGCCAGTGGTGTGGAAGTATCTAGGGTATTGTTCACTTTTATATTCCTAGCATTTCTACATAGTAAATGATGTTCAACAAACATTTCTCAAATAAGAGGATCACATTAATGAGTTATAGAGGGAAAAACTAAACCTTGAGAGCTTAGAAAAGTTGGAGGGGGGTGGGAAGAGAAAAGCAGATGTTTTCACTGTTGATGACAATGTCCAATGGAGAGACACTGAAATTGGAGACCAGAGCATTTGGTTAGTGGAGTCCTCATTCCTGCTAGTGAGCAGAAAGGAATGTAGCCAGTTCTCGCTGTTGTTGTTTAGTTGTTAAGTCATATCTGATTCTTTGTGACCCCATGGACTGTAACCCACCAGGCTCCTCTGACCATGGAATTTCCTAGGCAAGAATAACAGAGTGGGTTTCTATGCCCTTCTCCAGGGGATCTTCCGGACCCAGGGATCAAGATGACATCTCTTGCATTGGCAGGCGGATTCTTTACCACCTGAGCCACCAGGGAAGCAGTTCTCACTGTAACCCATGTTAAATAGTTCACAAGAATATTTTCCTTCTTTGCTGAAATGTCTAGTCAACCTCCTGATGACTAATTAAGCTTCTCTGACATCTTGATGGAGGAAGAAAGGAGCCCAGGATAGGGGACCCATGAATTCTGCTGTGAATGGCTTGCATTTTTTCACAGTGAGAATTCTGACTTACACACAAGTGCTGGGAGAGTCAGGTTAGCGGTACTCCATCTCCCAAAGCCAGATACCATTCTTCAGGATCTTGTCTTGGTAACTGCAACTGACCTTCCTCTCTGGTGCCTCTTATCCTTCATCTCTTTACTCCTAGCACTGCCCTCATGGAATAATGGCCTCAGCAGGCAGACAGAACATGCACAGTTGTAGATCAAAGAAGGAAGCAATCATTGTGTTTTGAGTAGTCAAGAGAAAGCTCAGAACAGAGGGGCCAGGGATAGCTCTTTAAAAATGAATCCATTTTGGAAAGGTGGAGAGTGGGGAACAGATGGCATGAAGGCTGGTGGTAAAGCTTACCTGCTCTCTCAGAAAGTTTGTTTTGAGTTAGGTCAGCCCAGAAGTCAGGCTGAAGAATCTGAACTTTATCCAACAGACTCACAGGGGATAAGTTCCGAGGAGACAAATGATAGGATGAAATTGATGTTTACTTGGATCTCTTGGAATGACTAGAAAAGGCTTCATTACATTCTCATTATTGTTCAGAATTAGTGAATCAATCCTAAAGGGCTTTGTGGGAGTCAAAGAGGGCCGTCTCCCAGTATGTGAGCTGATTGCAGATACCTGATGCTTGGTCTCCCAGAGACTCGTGGACAGTCTGAGAACACAATGGGCCTTGGATTCCTGGATCAAGTGCAGCCATGAAGACAGCACTGTGAGAAAACAACACAATGAACTCGGATCTGTTGCTATTAACAGCTCCTCTCCGCTAATTCTGATGCAGGCAAAGCTCACAGTCTGGTTGTCATCATGGAGAACATTTCCAACACAGCCATTTACAACCCCTTGGAAACAACCTTAACCTCTGGCAATTCTAGGAATTCAAAGTCCCAGCCACGTTACTCCCGAAAAATTAAAACTTCCAACGGGATGAGCAGAGACAAGTGCTCTTAGGGCCCCTTATATTAGCGGGGGGACTTGTACAGGTCCCAACAATCTGGGGCCGTGGTTTTCAATCTGTTTCATTTCAGTGTCAAAACCCACTGTTGAAAACTCATTTAAGATTCCAACTCATGAAATGGGTGGACTTGTGAAGGTCCCTATAGGGAATCCTTTCTGATGGGCCTTTGCCCATGCTGTTTCCACAGCTAACACACCTCAACCTCTGGGGTCCCTGAGTCACCCCCGCTATGCCCAGTGCTCCTTAGAGCATGGTGTGAAAGCTTCTGGGCTGGACTGCAAACCTGGAAAACGAAAACTCTGTTTCTCAGTGGGCCAAGGTAATAACAGCAATTGTAATCATATTTTTATGTAACATTGTACTTGTTATGGGCCAAAAATTGTTGTAAGCACTTTCCATGTGTTAATTCACTGGATTTCCCGCCCCCCAAATAATCCACATTTTATGGATGAGGAAGCTGAGGTTCAGGGAAATTCAGCATCTTGCCCAAGCTAGTGTTGTAAGTAGTAAAGCCAGGATTTGATTCCAGAAAGTCTAATGACAGAACCAGCTCTCTGAATACTTCAGTCTCATTGGTTCTGCCTCATTACCTCAGGAAATTTATTAAACCTGTAGGGTTTCTGTGCAAGTGTTCAGTTTTAGTTTTTTTTTCCTCTTCTCTAAAATGAGAGGAATTGTCAGAGGAGCCAATCAAGGTTCACAGGGGCCTGGACTCCAGGCCAGGTTTCTTCCACCCCTCTTTGCTATACTAAAAGACAAATGATTCCTCCAACAACATCAGAGAAATCTGACACCACTGTTCTGTGTTTCACAAGAGGAGGGATTGTAGCATTGATATTATAGCTATAAATATTGGCGTTAATGAAGGAGGACTCCTGGAGACCTAAATGAATCCATTTTATCCATTTGTCATACATCAGGTTAATATGATTCTGGCAAATAATTATATTGAAAACTGGACAGAGATCAGATATGTTGCTACTCCTTGTGAATGTTACAGCAGAGCCTTTGGCCCATTAAAGGGTGATGACGCCAACACTGAAGTGCAGAGCTAAACTATAACAATTTGTGGCATTTAGACAAAGGAGCTCACAGCTCTGCACCCGCTCGGGCTCAGGCAACAGGATTGTCATTGTCTGATTCCTTAATGAGTAGAGCAGCTCCTTCATATAGATTACTGAATTGTCAGATCTAGTATGGATACAGGAAGACAGGGTAGAGACAGAATGGAATACTAATATAGCTTTTCTTTCCTTTTCTTTTTTTTAAAACATCGTCTTTAAGAATGTTCACACAGAAGGATATATACATTGGGTGAGCCCTGAAAATGGGATTTCTGTTTGAATATGTCAATCATGATGGCAGCTTCTTGTTTGACTAGAAGGATGGCTTATTCTCTCTTGGGTTAATTACAGTGGCCTCTGAGGGGAAAAGGGCTTCTTACAGAAGACGGTGGAGGGGAAGGAATTATGTGGCTGTGACATTTGCCATCGTCCACTTGAGTTGTCTCAAGTCCTGGCTCTGTGGTCCAGGCTAGAGGGCTGGGACTCCCAGGAAGACTGACCTCAGGGAAGACAGTCAAGTTCAGGGGCCTTTCTGCAGCCACAGGGGCTTCTCTTTCGCCCTGTGGGTTGTCTGGTGCACTATCCCAGGGGGTGCAGAGAGATAAAGTTCAGCCCTTGCTCTGCTCACCCAGTCTTACTGCCATTCTTTATCTTGAACAAAGTTTACATGAGGGTCAGTAGTGGCCCTTGGCTCACCCAGCGTGGGCAAGGACCCACTGTCTGGGCTGTTACAGCACCATAAAGGGACAGCTTTACTTTGCTTTCTAGTGCTCCCAAGCAAATTCCCTCTGTATTCTCCTGTCTTATCACGCTCAACCTCCTCTCAGGTGGCATAAAAACAGTGAGGAAAAAATGAACTCGTAGTTACAGAGAACAGATAGGTGGTTGCCAGAGGTAGGGTGTTGGGGGTACGGGTAGGGGAAATGTGAGAGGGGGGTCAAAAGGTACAAACTTCCAGTTATAAGATAAACAAGTGCTAAGATGTAATAGCATAGAGCATGGCAACCATAGTTAACAATACTGTATTGTGTATTTGAAAGCTTCTAAGAGAGCAAATCTTTAAAGTTCTCATCACAAGAAAATAAAAGTTTGACTATGTGTGTTGATGGATGTTAATTAAACTTATTGTATTGAACATTTTGCAACATACATGTGTTTTGTATCCCTGGGCTCACCAATTGCAGATCAAAAACTTAAATAAAAAAAAAAATTCTGGAAAGTTCCAAAAAGCAAAACTTGAATTTGCCACACAACTATTTACAGAGTTTACATTGTATTAGGTACCATATATAATCAAGAGATGATTTAAGGTATACAGGAGGATGTGTTTAGGTTGTATGCAAATACTACATCACTTTACAGAAGGGACTTGATCTTCCATGGATTTTGGTATCCAAGAGGGTTCCCACAGATACTGAGAGACAACTATATATATATATACTGCTTAGTCACTTCAGTTGTGTCTGACTCTTTGTGACTTTATGGACTGCAGCCTGCCAGGATGCTTTGTCCTTGGGATTCTGCAGGCAAGAATACTGGAGTGGGTTGCCATGTCCTTCTCCAGGGAATCTTCCTGACTCAGGGATCGAATCTGCACCTCTTACATCTCCTGCACTGGCAGGCGGGTTCTTTACCACTAGCACCACCTGGGAAGCCCATATAGATAGATAGAGATATCTATATAGATATACAGATATAAAATCATTATGTTGCACACCTAAAACTAATATAATGTTACATGTCAATAAAAAATTTACAAATTAATTAATAAGTTAATTAATATTTAAAAAGAGAAAGTGAGAAGTTATGGCTACACTAAGAACGAAATCCCATTTGGCTCTGACTCTGTTAGCACTATTTCTCTCACTAATAAGTACTATGTGAGTAAGAGTACTATGAATCTCGCTTTTCCTCTGCAACTCTCTCCTTCCCAGTAGCTTTTCAGCCAGGAATTGCCAGTGAGATGTTTCTTCAAATGCCCACACCAAGGCTGTCCTCCCCTTTGTACAAATTGAAACTTAAGGAAACTGCTTTAGTAAGAAGGCAACCTAGAAACTGTCTCCCACCAATCAATCAACACTAAACATGGAGACTTCAACATGGTGTTTTTCTTCATAACATCCTGCAAAGCTGTTCTGTGTTAAATTGTTTAGCAAAATTCTCATTAAGATAACTGGTGACTTCCATGAAAATGTATGCCAGAATATTGCTATGTGGAAAAGCCTCAGTTTTGAGGACAGCTGCTCTTTTCTGCCATTCAAAAAGTTGCCCAAAGTGTGGGCTCCTCTCCAGGCCACTGAGCGCTGTCCCAAGGACCCTCTGTCAGGGTCCCTCCAGGCTCCGTGTGGTTCTGCCACCAACCAGTCTGAGCAGGCAGGCTTTGGTTTGAGTGGTGCATCTCCAAAAACAGAGAAAAGCCTAACTCTGAAAGCAACTCGGACCTTCCACCCAGTAATTGGAGGATATGTCTTCCTTTTTTCTCCCGCAATCTCAAGAAAGAATAATGCCATGTATTTTTCTAAAGAGAAGACACACAGCATAAGATAAAATCATTTTTTCTCCAGCTAAGACTCCCGCTGGGTTCCCCAGCCAACTTTCTGCAGCTCATAAAATAAACCCAATTCCCATTCATCCCCCTCAGCTCCAGATCCATCATTACTTGGCTGTGGACAAATGGGCAGGTGGTACTGCACAACGGGGCTTGGATGAGCTCTTTTTTCCTTCCTGGACGGAAGAGGGAGGATTAGCATAAAGTCTTTTCTGTTAGTGAATGACAGGGCAGACAACTGGGAGGATCATCTGAATTTCATCTTGGAGGAATGTGCAGAGGTGATTATCAGAACAGTTTTGCTGTCTCCATAAAGGCAGCTCTGGAATTCGCCATACTGGCCACCATCTCAACGCACAGTCCACTGTCTTCACTGGATTGAGATGAACATCTATGTGGTGGGGAGGGGAGGCGGGGGCAGGGGAGAAATAACGTGTGTGAGGGAAAAGTGGATTCTTTTTTTTTTTTTTTAAGTGGATTCTTGATAAACATGCAGCCCTACTGCAAAGCTTTACCTGCCTTTGGTTTCCTTTTAAATTTTGATAATTGGGGGAACTTCCATGAAGTAGCCTCAGGAAAGGGAAGTCATATACCGATCTAGATTTTTCTGTAAAGTTTTTAGAGCCTAAGTGTCCTCATTTACTTGGGCCTCGAGGAGAGCTGAGAGATGCTGGGAGCTGTAGAATGTTCTAGGTGGGGAGAGGAAGGCAGGTTGCAGCTAGGAAGTACTTCTGGATAAGCACACACTAATTTCAAAGCCGCTAATGCTTTTCTGTGTGGGCACACACACAAAGCTGCCAGACCTTTGTGTAGCTGAAAGGTGGCTATTAGAGGTGTTGCCTGAGGAAGAGTCCCTCCTTTTAACATCTGCAGGCCCCGAGGCCAGGTCTGGAAGCTGGAAGAGGAACAGAGAGTTTCTGAAGGTGCTCGAGGTAGACGGCAAATGTTCAGACTCCTGTGGGGTGTGAGCCTTTGCAGGGTTAGTGGTGTGAGCAGGAAACAGGATATCCTCCTCAGGAAGGTCTGGGGCTTTCTGTCACTGATATCAGTGATTGGCCTAAGGCCTATTACCTGTGAAAGTGTAATATGTTTGATCCAGTGATTATATATGGGTGACCTGGAATAGTGAGGAGGCAATGCATATTTATAGGAGCCCACTAGCTACTGAAAATAATGCTGAACATGGTGTCACCAAACTCAGGTTTGGCTACTTACTGCTTGAAACCCCACAGAGAGATGAGTCTTGGTTAGAAAAAGGAACTGTTGCTTTATTCAGCAACCTGGAGAGATGCAGATCTGTGTCCCAGAACCAACTCCCAAGATTGTGCTCAGCCATGAAAGTTTTTAAAGGGAAAAAGGAGAAGTGAGTCACAATTAATCAGTTGGAGACGGGGTTAGAATCTTGGTTGTTGTTCACTGAGTGCAGACTTGCTGAACACTTGTGATCTTTCTTTAGACGCTGTCTTGTTCATGCAGTTTGCTCATAGGATTACTAGAGAGGAAGAGGGGGAAGGAGTGTGCGTGCTCAGCTGTGTCCTACTCTTTGTGACTCCATGGACTGTAGCCCACAGGCTCCTCTGTCCATGGAATTGTCCAGGCAAGAATTTTGCCATTTCCTCCTCCAGGGGATCTTCTCAAACCCACGTCTCCTGCGTTTGCCACATTGACATGTGGATTCTTTACTGCTGAGCCTCGTGGGAAGCCGAGGGAAAAAAGCTAGTCATCCATTAATAACTTGTTCCTCATTCCTACTTCTTTAAGAAAAGAATCAACATGTTAGGCAAGGCATTGTGTGATCAAAAGATTTGACAGGTGTGCTTGGGCTAGAGGTTACTGAAGCATGGGGGCACCTGGTGTAAAGGTAAATTTAAAATACAGCTTTGTTCAGGTAACAAGACAAACTGCCTTCTGCAAAGAGCTACTTACAATGGGGGAACATACATCTTTTCAAATTAGTGTTTCCATTTCCTTCAGATAAATACCCCAGAATGGAATTGGTGGATCAAATATTCTTAATTCAGCTATAAATGTCTTTGCTTAGAGGGATCCACACAGTTCAGAAATGCGCAATGTTTGTGGAGAATTGTCTTTCAACAAAAGCATGTAGGTAAAGTAAAAATCCTCTTTCCTCAGTAAAAATCCCTTTAGTTATACACAGCTCTTCAAGAACATTTTATATAACTATACCACTTTATATATAAGCATTTTGGAGGGTAGAAGTAAGGGCAGTAAAGGAAAGTGTGACTGACTTCCATGTTTTTCCTCTATATTGACCACATGTGGAAAGCAACATTCTATTAAAGAACACTGAAGTCTGGATATTCCATACTGTGACCATCAATAACATGAATGGTGGTCACAGTAATGGCAATAACATGCAATGTAAAAGTACATCTGTTCAGTGAATGACAGTGGAGGCATGAGATAAACTCATTTTTCAAGGGATGATGGAGACTTACACTTGAACTACAAGGGTACCCTATCTGCTCCAAGGTGAGCTGGCTTCTTACATTGGCCTAGAGAGAGGCTGGACCATCCCCAATTAGAGGAAGCCCAGCTTGAAAATCTTGGCTCTTCACCCACCCTCTTCAGACTAAAAAGCTTTTGACTTATCTGCAGATGGCTCTTTCACTAACAACTGTCTCCCTGGGCTTCACTAAAATGATGACGAAAGGTTTGTTTCTTCCAAAGGTGTGTAGGAATTCCGTCCCAAGAATACATCCCTTCTTGGCAGTTCAGCCAAGCAGTTCATCAGCGCTCACCGGCCTTGGTGTCAGCTGAACTTCTCCAGTGCTGGTTTACCCTGGTGAGGTCATCAGATTGTCAAACTACAGTTTGAGTTTTCCAGTCTCTGTCCAACAGCTCACTGTATCCACACAGGAGATCGATTATTCAAACTCTATGGTGGTGGCATTTTGGGTTCTGAACCCAATATTCAACGTGTGCGGTGAGGGGGTTTCCCTCCAAACCAGCAGGCAATACTCAGGACACCAGCTAAGTATCCTGCAAGTCAACACATAATCTACCAGAAGACAGCATTAGATCCACAAGACCCTGACTTCTAGTCCAAGTTGTTACCTCTGTTTCTGACTGACTGGCTATAAATCTGAGACTCTCCACAACCCCCTCATTGGGTTTAATCAATTTTCTAGAGCAGCTCACAGAACTCAGGGAACCCATTTACTCACTAGATTACCGGTTTATTACAAAGAATATTAAAGGATGCGAATCAAAAGCCAGATGAAGAGATACACAGGCAAGGTCTGGAACAAAGGAGCTCTGTCCTCGCAAAGTTGGAGCTGGTACAGTGGCAGGTGGAAACACTCTGATTCCCCAACCTGGAAGCTCTCCAAACCCTCTCTTTTTGGGTTTTTATGGAGGTTTCATCACATAGGCATGCCTGATTGAATCATTGGCCATTGGTGATTGAACGCAATCTCCAGCCCCTCTCCCCTCCCTGGAAATCAGGGGGCGAATTGAAAGCGCCTCTATTCATGGTTGGTTCCCCTAGCAACAAGCTCCCATCCTTAGGTGCTTTCCTAAAGGCACCTCATTAACATAAACCCAGTTGTAGTGGAAAGGAGCTTATTATGAATAACAAGAAACCGATTTCACCTTTATGGCTGTGAAGGGATTTCAGGAACTGAAAGCAAGAGACCAAATATTATATGACAAAAGATATTCCCATTGCTCATATTGCTCAGGATATTTCAAGGGTTTGGAGATCTGTGAGCTAGAAATCATGGGCAAAGGCCACATGTATATAAGAAATACATTTTGATCATCTAAAGGGCCAAATACATATTTCTTACAAATTGCAATATTGCAGAGGATGAAAAATTCTCATGAGGTATAAAGATGGGTCTGCTTTTCGTTTGAACCATATGAAATTTTTTTCTTGACGGTAGAGAAACAGTTAAATACTGGCAATTTCATGTGATTCATCTAATGGTTGTTCCTTCCTCAAGAGGCGATACAGGGTATACTTCAACTGCCCAAGTCAACTAGACTCATTCAATTTCCATGATTTCAACTACAGCCCACACATGGATGACTCAAGCGTGTATCTCCAACTTCTCTCCTGAACTATCTGACATCCCCATTTGGATGTCACAAATAGAGCCCATATTTGCTGGTATATCCAGATTGAATCACTCTTCCTTCCTCTTCTCAGATATACTCATTCTATACTCTTAATGCACATGGCTCCAGTGTCTACCCAAGGTCACCAAAGTTCACCCAGGAGACTTCTTGGCTGCCTTATCCTTAATCTTCCCCTTCACTTGATAGACACATATAATAATAGTATCTCCTTCAGTTCAGTTCAGTTCAGTTGTTCAGTCGTGTCCGACTCTTTGCGACCCCATGAGTCGCGGCACGCCAGGCCTCCCTGTCCATCACCAACTCCCAGAGTTCACTCAGACTCACGTCCATCGAGTCAGTGATGCCATCCAGCCATCTTATGCTCTGTCGTCCCCTTCTCCTCCTGCCGCCAATCCCTCCCAGCATCAGAGTCTTTTCCAATGAGTCAACTCTTCGCATGAGGTGGCCAAAGTACTGGAGTTTCAGCTTAGTGGTGGTCAATCTATGTCCTAGTTCCCCACTGCCGTCTTTTAAGCCTTCAGAATTTCTTACTTGTATTTTAGCAACAACCTCCTAATTGTTTTCCCAGCATCCAGTTTTCTCACACCTCCAAATTACAGAGAGTCCTTCAGAGAAATAGTTCTGAAATGGAAATCTGATTGCTTTTCCTCTTCATGTCTCTTATTGCCTTTATGACAAAGTCTTCATGGCCCACCAAGACTTTGTATCTCATGGTTCTCAAAGGAAGACGGGATCTAGAAATATCATTCATTTAGAGTTATTTGGGGTTTCTCAGTGTCCAGGATGTTACTGTCATTTAGTGGGCAAGGAATAGTGATGCTGAATATCCTGAATGAGAGATACAGTTCTGTCCGAAGAACTGTCGCATCCAAAGACCAACAACTCTTGAGTTGAAGTACACTGCTTGTCTCCTGCCCACTTCTCCAGTCTGATTTCCAGCTACTCAAACTTTTTAGCTTTGAACTAGAATCGTCTTAAATTTCCCAGTTCTTGGAAGTATCTGTTATCCAAAGCCTCTCTCTTTATCTCTCCCTCCCTGACCCACCGGATCCATGCACCAGCTTCTTAGTTTGCCAACTCCTTCCTACTTATCCTTTTGGAACTCAGCTCAGATGTTATAATTCTGGGATTCCATAGTTGTGGAGCTCCCTGGACTCCAAAGCCTCTCACATCTCTCTCTTTACTACTGTGTTGATAGTGTGTCTTCATTTTTAGGTATCTCCCAATTCTCCTGTGAGCCCTGAAGGACCAGTTTCTGTATTCCTAGCATAGAACTAATTTACTGTAGTATCCCAAAGAACTTACAAATAGCAAAGCATAGAACTACTTTACTCAAAGAACTTGTAAAACTACAAAATATCTTCCACTTTCTGCCAAGAATTTTTTTTTTAATCTGAAAATTGATACAACTGCTTAGTAAAAAATTCAAACAGTATAGGAAGGGAGACCATGTAGCATAATGGATAGGCTCACCTGAGTTTGAATCCAGGCTTCACTGTTCTTTCCTGGCTCTCCATTTCCACATCTGGAGGGTGGAGGTAATAATAGCAGCACTATTGTATAATGATAAAGTGCAAGTGGTAAGCAGACTGATCTCAAGTTCCAGCTCTGCCCACCTACTATCTCTGTGACCTTGGGCAAGTAACTTGACATTTCCATGCCTCTGTTTATACTTCCCAGGTGGCTCAGTGGTTAAGAATCTGCCTGCAATGAAGGAGACGCAGGAGATGCGGATTCAATCCCTGGTTTAGGAAGATCCCCTGGAGGAGGATGTGACAACCCACTCCAGTATTCTTTCCTGGAGAATCCCACAGACAGAGGAGCCTGGAAGGCTAAGGTCACAAACAGTCAGACATGACTGAGGTGACTTAGCACACTTGCACAAACTAGAGATAATAAAATCTATCCTACAGGTATTCGGATAATTAAAGGAGATGATACATTCTTAGTACTTAGAACACAGCCTGGCATAGGGCAAACACTCAATAAATATTAACATTCAGTTCAGTTCAGTCACTCAGTCGTGTCCGACTCTTTGCGACCTCATGAATCGCAGCACGCCAGGCCTCCTTGTCCATCACCAACTCCCGGAGTTCACTTAGACTCACGTCCATTGAGTCAGTGATGCCATCCAGCCATCTCATCCTCTGTCGTCCCCTTCTCCTCCTGCCCCCCATCCCTCCCAGCATCAGAGTCTTCCAATGAGTCAACTCTTCTCATGAGGTGGTCAAAGTACTGGAGTTTCAGCTTTAGCATCATTCCTTCCAAAGAAATCCCAGGGCTGATCTCCTTCAGAATGGACTGGTTCCATCTCCTTGCAGTCCAAGGGACTCTCAAGAGTCTTCTCCAACACCACAGTTCAAAAGCATCAATTCTTCGGTGCTCAGCCTTCTTCACAGTCCAACTCTCACATCCATACATGACCACAGAAAAAACCATAGCCTTGACTAGACGGACCTTTTTTGGCAAAGTAATGTCTCTGCTTTTGAATATGCTATCTAGGTTGG
>NW_011494670.1:4380712-4381460 GCF_000754665.1 Bison bison bison | reverse complement strand
TAAGTAAATTCTTTCCTTAACTAAAACCCACTACGCCCTCACCCTATAGGAATGTAACTTTATTTGGGTAGTGTCTGTTTTAAGAATAATCACCCCTGGAGAAATAAGTGTCCTGGTTGACTGACCGATGTCACAAGGAGAGGGTCGTAATTGTCAGCAGGCCCCCCTGGCCAGAAGATGATGTAACATACCCCTAAGACCTCTGTATGCATTTGTGTGAAGCACCTGACTTTGATAAAAGTCAGGACTGCTGTCCCCACGTGACTTTTGTATAACATCTCAGTGTATAAAAACAGACTCTGGAAAATAAAGAATTGGGATCAGTTTCTCGAAATACTGGTCTCCCCATGTCTCTCTCTCTTTCACTCTGGCTGAGTCTCCATCTGGAGCGCGGAACCCACCATGCTTACTAATTATGCCTGGGCTTCTAAGATCCGACCGGGGAGGCCTCAGTGTCTCCTCTCCTTCGGGAGAACGGAAGGACGCCTGCGGCCTACGTAAGTGGAGCAAACTTCTTGTCTTGAAGTTTTATTGGTCTGCCGCGTAAACCAAGCTACTCAGCCTCTTTTCTCCACTGAATTTTCCTACTGAGCTATCCTTATTCTATTACTCTTTATATATTTAATTAATATCTAATTGAAGCTATTGTATCCTGACCCTCGCCGACGCCGTCCCCGCTTCGAACTCCCTGGATCAGCCGGGGCTGGACCCCGGCACACATATATTGAAGACACCAGTGTCTCTTACC
>NW_011494670.1:4379743-4380612 GCF_000754665.1 Bison bison bison | reverse complement strand
TTTCAGCTTTAGCATCATTCCTTCCAAAGAAATCCCAGGGCTGATCTCCTTCAGAATGGACTGGTTGCATCTCCTTGCAGTCCAAGGGACTCTCAAGAGTCTTCTCCAACACCACAGTTCAAAAGCATCAATTCTTCGGTGCTCAGCCTTCTTCACAGTCCAACTCTCACATCCATACATGACCACAGAAAAAACCATAGCCTTGACTAGACGGACCTTTTTTGGCAAAGTAATGTCTCTGCTTTTGAATATGCTATCTAGGTTGGTCATAACATTATAATATTATTATTAATAATAGCAAAAATATTATAAAGGGGTATATATTGAAGTTGGACTTCCAGGTGGCGCTAGTGGTAAAGAACTCGCCTGCCGATGCAGAAGATGTAAGATCCCTGAGTTTTGATGTAAGATCCGGTTTTGATCCCTGAGTCAGGAAGATCCCCTGGAGGAGGCATGACAACCCACTCTAATATTCTTGCCTGGAGAATCCCGTGGACAGAAGAGCCTGGCAGGCTACACAGTCCATAGGGTTGCAGAGTTGGACATGAATGAATCAACTTAGCATGCACACATATGTTGGGGGCCAGAGTGAGGTACTCCGCCCGTGACAAAGGTCATGAGGAAGGAGGCTGGACATACGCAAAGGCGGGATCAAGCCTCAGGAGTCCCCCTGGAACTCCTCGAGCATCTACCCCCATAACCAGAGCCTGCCTACTTTACTACTTTGTGCTCACCTACACCTCTGACTTTACGGGGGGCTGTTCCCCACCACCTCTTTCGGAGAAGGAGTTAACTTAGAGCTCCAGTTAATAATAATTCCTGGGCGTGATAAGAGTGTTTTAACCTACAAACTCCTCTGAAGGTTCTCT
>NW_011494670.1:4370323-4379643 GCF_000754665.1 Bison bison bison | reverse complement strand
GCGTAAACCAAGCTACTCAGCCTCTTTTCTCCACTGAATTTTCCTACTGAGCTATCCTTATTCTATTACTCTTTATATCTTTAATTAATATCTAATTGAAGCTATTGTATCCTGACTCTCGCCGACGCCGTCCCCGCTTCGAACTCCCTGGATCAGCCGGGGCTGGACCCCGGCACACATATATTGAAGACACCAGTGTCTCTTACCAATAACAACATTTATTAATATTTCATGCATTACTCCAGAAATTTTATGTGGATATCTAGTGATATATTTATAGAGTTTCAAAAACAAATAGGAGTAAATTATGCATTTCTTATTTTTCCCCATTTGCAATATGCTTAGAGACCTTTGCCTGAAAGCACATGTAGTTCTGATTATTTTCATGGCTTCATTGTATGGCAGTTCATGTTTTATTTACTAGCTCCATAATTTTTTTTTACCAGCTCTCTCCACTATTGATGATTATTTCCAGTTGCTAGTTATTGCAATAAAAGTTTGCTGTTGAGTAATTACATTCATCACAAATAATTCCCTCTCTCTTAATAGAAGGTAGTCTCAATTACTCTCCAAAATATCAAGGCTTTTGGACTCCCAACTTACTCAGTGATCTGCTCCATTGTCCCGTGCAAATGTCCTGGCCATCTAGTCTCCAACTTGACTCTCTTTACAAGGCCTCTTACCAGACTGTCCTCCACCGCTGCAGGCCTTGTAGTCTTTGGGATCCATATAACCTGAGTTTTCATCAGTTAATACTTACAAGTAATTGATTACTACTTTTAAAAATGACCAAAGGAGACAATTTAGGTGATACAAGCAAACTTTATTTAACACTTCATGAAATGAACAGTTTCCTTTTGGAGAATTTTAAATTGGGGTGGATGGGAGGCAGGAAGTTTTATAGGCTAAAGAGGAACAAGGAAGGAAGGGGAGAATCCAGAGTTGGCTTCATGTTTGGGAAACTGCCTTTCTGGTCAAGTGGAGCATTTCCCAGGGACAAAAAGGCTGTCTAAATATTGACTTGCTGACATGGCACCCTGTGCAGAAGCAGCTTCATCTTGGGTCAAGAAACTTATTTTTATTTCAACCCTACACAGGAAGAACAATGTGAAACTATGTTCACAGATGGTGGCAGCTGGGAAGGAGGGGGAAACATGGCCCTTCATCTTTCTACCAGGGGAAATGATTTATAACTGTCAGAAATCTGATAAAAACGTTAGAAGTACATAAAATCCATTATATAAATTATAAAACGTAAGTCATGATTCTATTTGTTTGGTGACAACTTTTAAAATGACTAATTTTCATCAATATAGAAAATCAATATGAATCACTACAACATCCAAGTGGTTGTCCCCACTTCCTCCCTCCCCTGCAAACATTATGCTCACCCTGTGCCTGTGGATGGAGTTCAGTACTAGAAGGGGAGGAGGCTGGAGGGAGTGGAGGGCAGGCGGAGAGGATCCAGATGGAAGAGATGGGAAAATGTCAGAGAGAAATTTCCCTCGTGTCCCTGCTTCCCCCAGAGCTGTGTCTGCCTGGGGCTTTACAGTGAAAACGGTTCAGAAAAGAAGCCCAATAGAGGGAAAAAAACACTCTTTTGTGACGCTTTCCAGGCATGGACATGTCTGAAAAGCTCAGTTGTGCAGGTCTACAGTCATGCCAGCACAAAGACTGAGACGGTAAACCTCCTTCACAGAAATTTCTGGAACCCAGGCATCTTTTCAGAGACAAAAGTCACGAGAAACATACAGTTTCTCTCTGTTCATCGCAGCCTCATGTTTTACTCACTGTCAGTTGGAGAAGCAAAGACAGGAGTCAGCGCAACATCCTGGGATCTATCTTCTGGGGATTTCAGGAGACACCAGTGAGCTATGGGGAAACTTCCCACGTTTGCCCAGGAGGAGCAGTTCATCTTGTTACTGTATTTTGTACAGAACGAACCATTTTTCAATCAGACAGAGGTTTTCCCACTTTTATTCCTACTGGTAGAACTTTTTTGCACCATCCATCAGGTTGGCTGAGCAGAAAGACTAGCCGGTTCATCCCAGTATCTGGAAATGCCAGGTGTACTTCTTTTAAATCCTGGACTGCTTTTCACAGAATGAGGCCAAGCCTCCATCCAGAAGGTTCTGCCTGGCAAGTAAGCCAGGTGCTGCACCTGAGCTGTGGCAAGTTGGGCTGCGAGCAGTCAGAAACTCCTGTTGGGCTGTGAGAGCTGGAGGTTCCCCATTCACGTCCACCGTGAGGTGAGCCGGGGTCGAGCAGTGGAAGAGCACGGGGTTTACAGTTTCTAGCTGCATTCCTTACTAGTACTGTGCTTCTTTCTCATAGTTAGCACTCAAGGCATCATTAGCTGGTATCATGGACAAGTGTTAGTGGTCAAATGCCACCATAGCTAAAGCACTGTTTTCTTCTTGTCCCTTGCTACTCACGGTGCATTCGTACACCAGGTTCATCTTCATCTGGAAGCTTATTAGAAATGCAGGTTCTCAAGCCCCAGTCCAGAACAATGGAGTCAGATTCTACATTTTCCCAAGGTCCCAGGAAGTTCCCATATGCACAGTCTGAGAGGCCCTGCAGTCTAGTAGTCAAACCTCCTGCCTCCGTGCAAGGGCCAACCCACTCACTCTGCTTCATTCAGAAGGACAGTCTCTCCAAGCGTTCTCCTTGTGGTGAACACTCTTCCTACAACCTAAATCTGGACAGATGGTCAAATCAAATGGGAACTGACTTAATGAGAGCAGTGGGACAGAATGTTTGACATTGAGATTGACCTTCACCATATTTAAGTCTTTTCATAGCCATTTTGCTTTCTTCTTGCTGAAAAGGATAGAGCATTATTTCAAAACAGTCCACCTCCTCAGTGGAGTCATGGATGAGGCTGTATGGTAGTTTTTATAACATTTTCTGTCAAAATGTTTCTTTTAAGGAAAAAAGCAGTCCCTACCAGACACACGATAGGAAAATGGCCCTTTCCCACACAACATCCAGAGGTCAGTTGCTGCACTGACGGAGCTGGTCTATGTGGCCACTGTACCTCCCCCTTCGGTGAATGTAACAGGCCTATTAAGTGCCCTTTTATTACGTCTGCACAAGCAGGACACTGGGCCATTTGCAATGGCAGTTTTTGAAGGTGAACTACAATGCATTCTTACAGCAACTCTTCGTCAGGACCCACCAAATCAGAGGCAGAGGCAGATGCAGTTCCTAAGACCCTGAGTTCCTGATCTGAGGCCTCTGCTGACCATCAGTGACACCATGGAGACTCTGTTTAGAATCAGCAATGCTGCCTGAACTATGAATTGTGACTCGGAGGCTGTGAGCAAATAGAGATTTCATTCAAGTTTGGTTTAAGTTTCCAATTTTTCCCCTTTTCTATCTGAAAAAAAGTCTATGTCCACTGAGTAAAAACTGCAGCAGGAGTGACCTTCATCACATACCCTTGACCAAGAGCTGGACAGTTCATGGGCAGCATAAGAATTGCTCTGAGACCTGTGGAATCTTGGGAATTGCTCTGAGATCACTGGAATCATGGGACTTGCCCTGAGACAGTGGAATCAAGGCAGGGGTTGGCTCTGGGCTCTGAAGGCAGAAAGACATGTCAACTGGGAGCTGATCACTTGCAGGTACTAGAAATCTAGCTAACACCAGCTCAGGTTGGCTTAGTAACTGGGAAGAGTGCTGAGTGGCTCAAAAGTAGAAGAGAGAGTTGAGAACCAGGGTATTGGGAGACCTAATGCTTCCAGGCATTTTTTCTTTCCTTGTCGTGTGTGTGTGTGTGTGTGTGTGTGTGTATGTACTCAGGCTGGCAGCCTCTTTGCCGCTAGAGATGATTGCTGCAAGGTGTTCTTTGACTTGTTTTTCCCTTGCATGATGCTAAAGGGTCAGCAAATTATTGGCCTGGTGGCCTGTTTTTGCATGCCCCCAACTCCACACATGGCAGACTAGAAATGGTTTTGAATTTTTAAAGAGTTACAGCAAATAAAGAAGGCTATGAGACAGGATGTTCTGTGAGTTGCAAAGCCTAAAATATTATGAGTATTTACTATTTGGCCCTTCTCAGAAAAAATGTTCTGACTCCTGAAGGGAAAGAGTTTCTCCGGGCCTCCACCAATTACAGCAGAAGGGGCCCCAAGAGACACATGAATTCCTGAGGCAGTCACTGTGGCCACTGTAGGTCTGTGCAGGACTAAGAGGTCTGGGAGCCGAGGAGGGGCTCTGATTGACCAGGTTCGTATGGCTTTTGGGTGCTGGAGGGCAGGATAGTTCTTCCAGGAAAAAGCAGGTTGCAGCCCCCAAAAGAAAAAGGGAGAATTGGACAAGTCAACCAACAGGTAGTGGTAGGAAACAGACGACTCTCTTATTTAAAAAAGGGCTATTTCCAAAGGTTTGGACAGTGACAAGGGAGGGAAGAGAAGGCTGGAACAAGGCACGGGGAGGGCCTTTAAGGGGCAGGGAGGGAATCTTTAGCTAAATCTACAGGAGCTGTGACCCTGAGATCATCACCAGACTGGAGAGAGAGGAGAACACAAAGGCTGAACTGCCACCTGATCTGCTGCGGAGAGGAAGCGCACACCTTCCCACCCTCGGGCCGCCCTCCAGCCTCCCACCCTGCCCCCGCACCCGCCACACCAACCAGAAGCCTCGGACAGCCTAGAAGTCAGCCTCCTGAGCACGAAGCCCATTAACAAGTGTCCGGAGTGGGTTGGGAGGGGCAGATGGAGACAATGCAGACAGTCCACTGAGAGAGCGAGCTTCTACTGGACTCTAGGCTGGGCCGCCCTCCCAGGCTGTTGGCCTGTGCTGTCAGGGGACCTGGGCTAGACGGACTCCACACTTGGTTCAGTGCTCTGCCACCACCATCTCAAAGTTCTTAATTTTTTAACAAGGGTCCCCACGTTTTCATTTTGCACTCAGCCCTGCAAATTGCACAGCCAGGCCTCACTCTATTCTTATGACTGTGTGATGTCTACAAGTCCTTTCATCTCTTCTGCCATAGGTTTCCCGATCTGTAAAGTGATCTGAGAGACATTTTCCTCTCAGGGATGAAGGGCAAATGAGGTGTGTGTGTGAAGGGCCTGCTGGAGAGGGTGAGCAGCCAGCCGGGAAGTTCTTCCCCTCCCACAGTGGTTCTTCCCCAGTGTTCCTCAGACATGGATCTTGACAGCTCCAGGCAACTCCAGCAAGAGGAAAGTGAAAAGTGAAAGTGAAGTCGTTCAGTTGTGTCTGACTCTTTGCGACCCCATGGACTGTAGCCTACGAGGTTCCTCTATCCATGGAATTTTCCAGGCAAGAGTACTGTAGTGGGTTGCCATTTCCTTCTCCAAGGGATCTTCCCGACCCAAGGATCGAACCTGGGTCTTCCGCATTGCAAACATACGCTTTTACCGTCTGAGCCACCGGGCAATGCAGGCAAGAAGAAGGGACCTTAAAATGCAACTCAGCTAGAATGATTCCTAGTCTTATCTCAGGCCTAGAGCTGACCAGGAGGGAAGAAGTGTGAGAGAAGGGGAGGACTGGTTGGCTGTTTAGCTACTAGTCATTCAGAGACCATTGGAAATAACCCTAACAATCCCCTGGTTCCTTTGTCACATGAGGAAACTGGCGTCCATAAATACCCCAAACCTTACCCAAGTCACAGATGTAGTGAATAGCAGAGCTTGACCTCAACTCAGGACTTTTGGGGCCAAATCCAGGAAGCTCTTAACTCCCTGCTGTTAACAAGGAGGCCCTTAGACTGTGAGGGCTCTGATGTCCCCACCCATGTAAGCAAACCCAGTTCTAAGCATGGAAATGTCTTGGGTTACCAAATCAAAACTCAAAGGACAATTGGTCACAAAGAAGCAAGTCAACTTTAGGCTACAACCAGTCAGGACTTTCTTGCGGTTCACTGGTTAAGACTCTGCCTGTCCACTGAAGGGGCACAGGTTTGATCCCTGGTTGGGGAACTAAGATCCCCACATGCCCCTCTGATTGGCTAAAATTTTTTAAATAAACAAATAAAATAAGGTGCAGCCAATCAATCATTTCCTTTATTTGCTTCCTCACTTTCCCTATATAAGTCTTTCCCCCTGACCTCTTTAGGTTTGGCACTGTCCTATTACAAAGGCTAAATGCTCAAATAAACTCTTAAAATGTTTAATATACCTCAGTTTATCTTTTAACAGAATGCATTTATACCCGCACAAGAAACTGGGCATGATTTGATTTCAAGTTCATTGATAATCTAACTTTTTTCCTCTCTTCCTTCCCCAAGAAATCCCCTCCTTTCTTCCTCTGCACTTCCAACTGGAAAACTCTGGCTTTTATTTCCTTGAGGGTGTGTACTAGCACCATGGGCCTTGAACCAAAGAGCCTCAGTACTCTAATGACGCCTCTGGCAGGAGGCCCTGAATAAGTCTCAGCGCTGAATGGAATCTGGATGAAAATTTCATTTTGTCCACGTCAGGTCTGGGCTCCAAATGGTCAATGTTTTTGTGAGTCTCTTTAAGGTGAAATAATTCTAATCTTACTGGCTCAGATTTTCTGCCTGCTTATATACCTAAAGGTTTTTCCAATTCTCGTCAAGTAGTTTTTTATGCAAAATTGTCTTATATCCCACAGCAAGCTTTAATCTGGTGAGGACAGTCTGTTTCTCCTGGCAACATTGAGGATACTAGATGAATGGGGGTCAGCTGGATAGCTTGAAGAGAAGCCTTGGTAATCTGTTCAACAAAGCTGGGAATTTTCCGAAGAATGTTTAGCAAAGATACTACAGTTGGAAATGAATAGGAAGGGTTTTGTTCGCAAGCTCTGCCTCACTGTTGGATTCGAAGAGTGTTCAGCCCCAGAAAAGAACATCAATGTCTTACTTGGAAATTAAACACACACACACAAAAGGCTTCTTTTCTGCCCACATTGAGCTTTGCTTAACTCTATAAAAGTTTGTCATGCCTGAAAATATGTATCTTTGCCTTCAAGCCAAAGCAAATGCTATAGAGAAACAAAAATACCATATCTTTTGTCTTTGGGAAAATGAATTGTTGAGGATTGTGCTTCAGAAAGATCATCAAAAGACCAAAATGACTCTGCAGAATGAGCTCTGGGAGTTTGGACTGTGGAATGGGAGTCAGGGCCCTCTGTTTCTGACTTTAGGGAGGCATTTAAGCTCTTTGTACCTTTATTCCTCTATTTGAAAATCGAGGATAATACCTGCTGCCTACTTAACCTTGGAGGGATATGTGAGGATTAGTCAATTAAAGTTTGCCAAATGCTTGGAAACCAATGGAGGGGGAAATCTGTATCAAAATAAAGCATTATTAACATCCCCCTCTTCCTCTTCTCTCTTCCTAAGGATTGCAGTCCTGGGAGATGCGGTGAACATTACTGTGGTTTTGCTTCTCGTTGCTTTTGTGGAAAGGAGATTTTTCACTTTATCAGCCACTTATTAAATGGTTTGTTTGAAAGTTGTCCTTTCTGTATCATTAAGGGAAGGTTTCTAAACATCTTAGACTGATGGCCAGTAAGCCACACCTGGCAAAGCTTCTATTGTGTTTATCTTTAGAATGCAATCGAGAGGCAAAAACAACCATTTTCAGGTAAAATAGTAAGTATGATTTGGAAAAATTTGCCATTAGTAATGCAAAGTTAGTGAAGTACAAAAATAAAGTCAGTTTAGAGCTTTTAATACAATCCTTAAAGAAATTCCCCGTTTTAACTAAAATAGTGATAATACTTTATATTTGTAAACATTGCCCCTCTGGTTCTTACAGCTACCTATAAAATGAGTATAACACAAACTGATCATATTACACTCACTTTACAGATTAAAAAATTGAAATGCAAAGAGGCTAAGTGATTTTTCCCAAAATAATTTAGTTAAGAAATGGCAAAGCCAGAACTAGACTCTATATTTATATAAGAGTTTATAATATAAGATTCTATATATTCTGGTTCCTAGGGCAGCAGATTTTCCCTGGCCGTTATTTTTTCACTATAGACCAAATGATGCCAAGTGATGTTAAAAGTCCAAATATTGTTGCTTTGGTTCTGCGCCACCAAACAGCTAGGTTCTGACACCACCGACCTGGAGATAGCATCAGAGCTCACAAGTTGTGTTGTCCTATAAGACTGCACCTGCTCCCCCTACTTCAGAGGCCAGTCAAAAGTCCAGGTTGTCACCCATGCTCATGCTTGGAGATTCCAATGACCCCCTCCTCAGTTCAGTTCAGTTCAGTTAGTTGCTCAGTCGTGTCCAACTCTTGGCGATCCCATGGACTGCAGCACACCAGGCCTCCCTGTCCATCACCAACTCCCGGCTTTCACTCAAACTCATGTCCATCGAGTTGGTGATGCCATCCAGCCATCTCATCCTCTGTCCTCCCCTTCTCCTCCTGCCCCCAATCCCTCCCAGCATCAGAGTCTTTTCCAATGAGTCAACTCCTCACATGAGGTGGACAAAGTACTGGAGTTTCAGCTTTAGCATCATTCCTTCCAAAGAACACCCAGGGCTGATCTCCTTTAGAATGGACTGGTTGGATCTCCTTGCAGTCCAAGGTTCTCCAACACCACAGTTCAAAAGCATCAATTCTTCGGCACTCAGCTTTCTTTATAGTCCAACTCTCACATCCATACAGGACTACCGGAAAAACCATAGCTTTGACTAGATGGAAATTTCTTGCAAAGTAATGTCTCTGCTTTTTAATATGCAAGAGAGTTCCAGAAAAACATCTATTTCTGCTTTATTGACTATGCCAAAGCCTTTGACTGTGTGGATCACAATAAACTGTGGAAAATTCTGAAAGAGATGGGAATACCAGACCACCTGATCTGCCTCTTGAGAAACCTATATGCAGGTCAGGAAGCAACAGTTAGAACTGGACATGGAACAATAGACTGGTTCCAAATAGGGAAAGGAGTACGTCAAGACTGTATATTGTCACCATGCTTATTTAACTTATATGGAGAGTACATCATGAGAAACGCTGGGCTGGAAGAAGCACAAGCTGGAATTAAGATTGCCGGGAGAAATATCAATAACCTCAGATATGCAGATGACACCACCCTTATGGCAGAAAGTGAAGAGAAACTAAAAAGCCTCTTGATGAAAGTGAAAGAGGAGAGTGAAGAAGTTGGCTTAAAGCTCAACATTCAGAAAACTAAGATCATGGCATCCTGTCCCACCACTTCATGGGAAATAGATGGGGAAACAGTGGAAACAGTGTCAGATTTTATTTTTTGGGCTCCAAAATCACTGCAGATAGTGACTGCAGCCATGAAATTGAAAGACACTTACTCCTTGGAAGAAAAGGTATGACCAACCTAGACAGCATATTTGA
>NW_011494670.1:4369755-4370212 GCF_000754665.1 Bison bison bison | reverse complement strand
TTTTCTGAATGTTGAGCTTTAAGCCAACTGTTTTCACTCTCCTCTTTCACTTTCATCAAGAGGCTCTTTAGTTCTTCTTCACTTTCAGCCATAAGGGTGGTATCATCTGCATATCTGAGGTTATTGATATTTCTCCGGCAATCTTGATTCCAGCTTGTGCTTCATCCAGCCCAGCATTTCTCATGACGTACTCTGCATACAAGTTAAATAAGCAGGGTGACAATATACAGCCTTGACGTACTCCTTTCCAATTTAGCAGCAGTCTGTTGTTACATGTCCAGTTTGCTTCTTGACCTGTATACAGATTTCTCAGGAGGCAGTTCAGGAGGTCTGGTATTCCCATCTCTTTAAAAATGTTCCACAGTTTGTTTTGATCCACACAGTCAAAGGCTTTGGCATAGTCAATAAAGCAGAAGTAGATGTTTTGCTGGAACTCTCTTGCTTTTTTGATGATCCA
>NW_011494670.1:4368785-4369655 GCF_000754665.1 Bison bison bison | reverse complement strand
AAGATCATGGCATCCTGTCCCACCACTTCATGGGAAATAGATGGGGAAACAGTGGAAACAGTGTCAGATTTTATTTTTTGGGCTCAAAAATCACTGCAGATAGTGACTGCAGCCATGAAATTGAAAGACACTTACTCCTTGGAAGAAAAGGTATGACCAACCTAGACAGCATATTTGAAAGCAGATAGCATATTCAAAGCAGACTTTGCCAATGAAGGTCCATCTAGTCAAGGCTATGGTTTTTCCAGCAGTCATGTATGGATGTGAGAGTTGGACTGTGAAGAAAGCTGAGCACCGAAGAATTGATGCTTTTGAACTGTGGTGTTGGAGAAGACTCTTGAGAGTCCCTTGGACTGCAAGGAGATCCAACAAGTCCATTCTAAAGGAGATCAGCCCTAGGTGTTCTTTGGAAGGAATGATGCTAAAGCTGAAACTCCAGTACTTTGTCCACCTCATGTGAGGAGTTGACTCATTGGAAAAGACTCTGATGCTGGGAGGGATTGGGGGCAGGAGGAGAAGGGGAGGACAGAGGATGAGATGGCTGGATGGCATCACCAACTCTATGGACATGAGTTTGAGTGAAAGCTGGGAGTTGGTGATGGACAGGGAGTCCTGGTGTGCTGCAATCCATGGGGTCACAAAGAGTCGGACATGACTGAGCAACTGAACTGAACTGAACTGCATTGGTCATAACTTTTCTTCCAAGGAGCAAAAGTCTTTTAATTTCTTGGCTGCAGTCACCATCTGCAGCGGTTTTGGAGCCCCCCAAAACAAAGTTTGTCACTGTTTCCACTGTTTCTCCATCTATTTGTCAGTAAGTGGTGGGACAGGATGCCATGATCTTAGTTTTCTGAATGTTGAACTTTAAGC
>NW_011494670.1:4364756-4368685 GCF_000754665.1 Bison bison bison | reverse complement strand
TTCCACAGTTTGTTTTGATCCACACAGTCCAAGGCTTTGGCAGAGTCAATAAAGCAGAAGTAGATGTTTTGCTGGAACTCTCTTGCTTTTTCGATGATCCAGCAGATGCTGGCAATTTGATCTCTGGTTCCTCTGCCATTTCTAAATCCAGCTTGAACATCTGGAAGTTCATGGTTCACATACTGTTGAAGCCTGGCTTGGAGAATTTTGAGCATTACTTTGCTAGCTTGTGAGATGAGTGCAATCGTGCAGTAGTTTGAGCATTCTTTGGCATTGCCTTTCTTTGGGATTGGAATGAAAACTGACCTTTCCCAGTCCTGTGGCCCCTGTTGAGTTGTCCAAATTTGCTGGCATATTGAGTGCAGCACTTTCACAGCACCATCTTTGAGGATTTGAAATAGCTCAACTGGAATTCCATCACTTCCACTAGCTTTGTTCATAGTGATCCATGCATTAGAGAATGGCAATGAAGGCAGTTAACCATCAATATATGCAAACTATGAAAGCCAGGTGGGGGCCTCTTTAGCAGTAGTTAAAGGGATGCTCATCTCCTGCAGCATGAAGGCAAAAAAATCAGAGGATTGGGGCCAGGATTTAAGTATAGAATCCATGGCAGAACTCCATGCTCATGAGTTGGAGTTATTAAAATTAAATAACTCAAAGCAAGTTATTTAACTTATATGCAGAGTATGTCATGAGAAACGGAGGTTGATGCTTCACTTATAGTTCACCTACACGAAGTTCGTGGCCCTGTTTGGGAAGGAGTGGGACCCTGAGAGTTAAGATGAAGAATCTAAATCTTCATATTCTACTAGACTCTGGGCCAAGGAAAAAGGCCCATCCCATCTTGTTAAGGATAGTTCTTCCTCCTTACCTGAAGATGAGACAGAGGGTTCTACCTTGCAAAGCAGTGTGTACCCATCCCTATAATCTACCCCACCTCCCCTTGTAATCACCAGAACAATAATTTAGAGTCTAGACACACCACAACCCAGCAGGGGAAGTGAAGCAATTGAAAAGCAAGAAAAGGGATTATACTCCGAAGGAACTGAAAGACATAACCAACATTTATTGTCAAGAGCCAGCAGAATGAAAACGGACTGGATTCTTGGACATGCTCGCTGAAAGGAAATGGAATATAAAGTTGGATAAAGGACAGTTTATAGATATCGGAGCACTAACCCTTGATGCAGGATTAAAGATGATGGCAAGAATCTTGGGAGGCATGCTAAAATTATTGGGGGAAATGACGAAAGAAAGAATTGAAAGGCTGGGAAATTGGGCATATTGAAGTGGCTACATTATGCAGTGTCAAAAACCCTGTTGACTTATTATGATCCGTGAGAGAGTTCAGAGGACATTCCATTTACCAAGGAACATGGGGTGTGCAGGGGACGCCAGCATTGTTAAGAGTCTCGGCGGTGGTTGACCTCTGTAGAATAGGACTGATTTTGGAGGATGCTGTTGCAAAACTGACTCTCGAATAGCACAGTGCTAGTAGACTTCTGAAAAAAATAGAGTCCAGGTGGTAACGCTTAACTGTCAAAAGCAAAGTGAGCTCAATTATTGTAAAGAGTGGCAAGGTTGGCGGGTGGGGAGTGGCATGACTCATGTAGTGCCATGATGGTAGTTAATGGAACACAGCATCTCCAGGGTCAAGACTGAGCAGGCAACAAGGTTATTTCTCAATCTGTGTAACAAAAGGAAACAAAGGTTCAGAACTACTGCTACAATAAAATGATACAATCCCTTGCTAAGTTTCTGGACCTGATTCAGTTTTTAACCCCAAAACCACTGACTGAAATCAAGGCTGGTTTTCGTGAGTGAAGGACAATGCAAGATCACAGCAAATGCTATCATAATGATTCTCCTTGTCCTTCTCTGGAGGGATCTACAGTCACCTACTTGAGGAACCATGTACTGGGGAAAGGAGACTACTCAAATGTTCAAAAACTGTGTGTTGAGATAAGTACCTGGCTCATGGTCAGCTAAGTGTATGGACCCAATCAGTGGTTATTTCTCCAGTCTCTGACTGTGTATTTGGATTATGAAGTTGACAGAATCTCTAAATTGGTTCCTTGGCCTGTGAGTTAAGAATTCTCATAATGAGAAAGGCCAAGTGGAAGCCTCTGATACTGTCCCTCCTACCATGGACAAGGTATTAAATTGAAACCAACATTGCGTCCTTGGGAAATAGACTACTGTCAGGCTGGAGGACCTAAAAGATTGGCAGAGTCGGCAGTTTCTGCCCTACCCACATTTAATTCGCCAGTGTGGCACCTACAGAAGCCAGATGGACCCTGTGGTATGATAGTGGTTTACTACAAACGCAGTCAAGTAGTGGTCCTAATTGTAGTTGTGGTACCAAAAGTGGTTTCTTTCCTGGAGCAGATTAACATGGTATATAACACACTGTATGCAGTCCTGGATCTCAATGTGGGATAAATAACAGTACAGACTTATGATCTTGCCCCATGGCCATGTTAACTCTCTCCCTCTGATAACACAGTGACATGACTGGGCATTCCAGAGAGCCACACATTCCTTTACTTGACTGATGGCATCATGTTAATCAGGTCAGATAAGCAAGAAATGCCAAGAATTTTTGGAGGCTTTGGTAAAAGACATGAACTCCAGAAAGTGGGAAATATCTCTAATGGAGATTCAAGGACCTACATATCAATGAAGTTTTCCGGAGTCCAGTGGTTTGGGGCCTGCCAGGACACCCCCTTCAAGGTAAAGAACAAAGAATCATAAGTTGCCCCTTCCACTACGGAGGAAGTATGATGGCTGGTAGGTCTCTCAGGTTCTGGATGTAGCCTCTTACACATTTGGCAATAATGCTGTAACCAAATGTTCATTGTTATGTTCAAAACTTAATTATTTATAAGCTGTTGTGTGTTCAGCCGCTAAGTTGTGTCTGACTCTGCGATCCCATGGACTGTAGCCCACCAGGCTCCTCGGTCCATGGGATTCTCCAGGCAAGAATATGGAGTGGGTTGCCACTCCCTTCTCCAGGGGACCTTCCCAACCCAGGGACTGAACCCAGGTCTCCCACCTTGCAGGCAATGCTTTACTGTCTGAGTTACCAGGGAATTTATTTATACAAACAGTAATTATTTTATTCATAGTTTTGTGGGGCAGGAATCCAGAAAGTGCTCAGCTGGGTGGGTCTCATTTGGGTGTCTCATGTGCTGCAGTCAAACAGTGGTTGAAATTATTATAGAATAGCTGGGGGCAGGGGAGTGGAAGGGAGGGTTGTTAAAAAGCAGTGAGACAGAGCAAATCTGAAACAGCTTGAAGTTGACAATGCCTATTTCTCTCTCTCATCTCAGGATCTTTCCAGAGACTCCCTCCATGTTGACCAGCTTGGATTTCCTCATAGCATGGCAGATGGGTTCCAAGAGCATTTTCAGAAAACTAAATAGAAGTTGTACAGTCTTTCCTAAACCAGTCTCAAAAATCATGCAGCATTACTTCTGCTACTCTTCTTTGGTTGGAACTGTCAGAAGTTCCCACTCAGCTTCAATAGCAGGGGACAGACACCACCTCTTTACGGAAGGAGTGTCAAAGGATTTGGGAGTATGTTTTTTAAATGCTAAAGTGTGATAAACTGACTTCAGCACCGATTTTAGAAAAGTCTGGGCAGGATGTTGACTCAACCACTTCCTACTTGCAGGTCTGTGAGCTGTAATACAATCCATCTTCTCAGGAAAGGACTTTTGCTTTCTCTTTGTGCTTTAGCGTGCTCAATAGCATCATGGAAGATAACAATGCTTTTCAGTCAAATTCCTTTGGATGCAAGGAACAAAGACTCACTCATGCTAGTAAAGGTTTCTGGGAAAACAAACCAAGAGTAGCAAAAGCAGCTGCCCTGGAACAGGAGGTGAAGATTCAGCAGCAGGTGACCTCAGCAGCAGGAGGTCATG
>NW_011494670.1:4351795-4364656 GCF_000754665.1 Bison bison bison | reverse complement strand
TGCTTCTTTCATTTATCTCATTTGGCTCTTCTCTACCTTTCAGTTTCCCCCTCCTATTCCCTGCTCACCTTCTACTGTCTCTGTGTCTTTTCTTTCCCTTTCACTTCTGATAATGAATTGATTTTGCTCTCTTAGAACCTCAGTTAGTATCATGGCCTCTCCAGCTTCTTCCCACATCAAGGCATTTCTACATCAGTTCTCACCACTGTCGTATTCTTTAGGAATTTCCCAGTTCAAATTCCCAGGAAATTTTCAGGGGTCAAAGTGGATTGTCTCTGTTTGGGTAACATCATGTTCTTGTTCACTGATTGACCACTTGTATGAGGAAAGGCTCAGCTCTTAGCAACTGACACTGGAAGGAAAAGGCAGCCATGATTGGCACAGCTATATCTTCACCAGTAGAGTCCAATGTAGATGTCGACCTCCAAAGAACCGTGGTGTGGATCAATTAAAACAGGAAAAGTCAAAAGTATTGTAAAATATTAAGTTATCTAAGAAGATGTGATATTATGTTTTAAACATACAGAGTACCTGTATATTCACTTTCTAAATACCAATATATCAAGTTAGGGTTTCTCAGATGGTGCTAGTGGTAAAGAACCTGCCTGCCAGTGTAAGAGACATTCAATTCCCGCCTCGGGAAGATCCCTTGGAGGAGGGCATAGCAACCCACTCCAGTATTCTTGCCTGGAGAATCCCATGGACAGATGAACCTGGCAGACTATAGTCCATAGGGTCACAAAAAGTTGGACGTGACTGAAGCAACTTAGCATGCATGCATGCGTATCAAGTTCACATCCTTGCTAATTAATCTAGCAAACTGGTATTTGCTGATTAATGTTTTGTTTCCATGAACGATTATTGTGACTGCTCTTCCCTGACATCCAGCTACATGCTAGCTTTGTTAGGTCCTCTAAGCATTGAGACTGACTCAAATGTCAAGCAATTAGATGTTCAAATCATGCCATGCTAACTAATATATAGATTATAGCATTATATTTTCTTGGATTCTGTTTAAAAAGGGGGAAACTCAAATTATTCTTAGATCAATAATAAAGTCTTGAAAGGCATCTGTTTCTAACTGCATGTTGTATGTACTTAAATCTGTATTGAAAAATTACACTGTAAATGTTTTGTAGGCTTTTTCTTTTTCAGTCATTTCAGTCTCTCACCGTCTCTCACTTCTTAATCAATTCCTCTTTTCTCAAAACAGACTGCCTTGCCATCGAGCTATCAACTAATAATTTTCTAGAGCTCAAAATGAAAAGAAAAACCTAATCAAACAAATAAACAAAGTAAAGCTTCAGGAACCTTTGTACCTGAACAATTATGCTAAGGCATCCAGCTAGCCCTCTGCACACGGTGGGTTGAATTCAAATGGGCACCTGAGATGGTGATTTTTTTTTCTAACTTAAGAGTTTTTTAAAAATCCAAAATGAATTTCCTTTTCCTTGTCTTCAGGAAAGCCTGCAAATACCAAATCCACTATGAGAGAGATTTAATTTCCCTTTTGGTCTATGACACAGCACAATTATCTGTGGATGTTTAAAGAAAATTCATAAAGCAGAATGAGCTTAGTTCACACCAGATAAAGCCCCTATGAAATGATGCCATGGTTGGCGTCATCTGTTGACGTTCATGCATGATTCAGCACCTCTAGACAACAATTTGGAGGAAATCTGCTTCTCCATTACAAGCCAGGCTCTGCCCTTTTGCTGGAAATTGAAAGGATCAAAATTCTCAGCTTTTAAGGCTGACTACCTCCTGTGACATCTAGCACCCAGGAGCAATCCAGAGCCTCTTTCTGGTGTTTTCTCTACATGCCATTCAGTGCATAGTAGACAGGAGGCATCCAGGTGATTGACAGACATCTCGCTTGTCCTCTGGCTGCTTTTGCATCTGTTGATACAGCCCCTGTGTTTATATGTGTGATTAGGCTGAGGCTTTCTGGGTCAGCCACCCACGGATTGTATCAAAAATAATCAATCTTATTTGACTGTCTTAACATTTTGGCTATTTTAGTTGTTAAGGCAACCAGATCTGATGAAGTATTCACTCATCAATTTGATGTTCAGCAATCGTCTGTCATGGTTCTGAAGCTGGAGGGAAAATAAAAATAAAAATCAACTGTCAAAACAGTCAATCCAAAACAATCAATCCAATCATGAATTTCTCCCTGACACCAGAGACCATTGTTTCCCCTTTCCCTTATTTTTCCTCCTCCTTCGCCTCCTCCTCTTCTCCTGAGATCTGTGCCTCCCACAGTTTCTTTCCTCTAGTGAAGCTGATGAACAGCAGAGAAGGGAGATATTTTAGGTTCACAAAGGCTTACATTTTCCTAAAAGGTTTCCCTTTACTTTGTTTTGATGTTTGATAATTTTTGGCTAAATTATCCTAAAAGGTCCTAAAAGGATGGATACATAAAATGTATGGCAAATGTTACTCTGAATGGAGAATTTCAGGAGCAATGTCCTTTGCTTTCTCTTTCAAGATGAATTTCCCTTTTTGGGGAGTGCAGCTCCAAAGTCAGCCACAGGCAGCTGGCTTGCACAGTCCCTTCCTGTCCCCTGAGTCTGTTCCAACCTCCTTGGAACAGAAGAGCTCCGAGTCTGGCCCTGGTGTGGGATGTGGCTGGCTTTCCAAGTTGGAAAATGTGTTAGTAATTACTTTTTACTGCTGTCTCCGTTTGAATTTCCAGACTTCTGCCCCCTCTCCCAGCCTGCGTTTCTCCACCCAGCTTCCTACCTCATTCTGACTGCTAATTTAACCCTGGCTCCCTTCCTCCAGAAACATTTGACCTTGTGCAAGAACTTGGCATCAATTTCTCTCCTCTGCTGGACTAGGGCAATTAGCATCAGCAGGCAACCCTGCCAGACCGCCTGCCTGTTGTCCTCTGGGCTCTGCCTGGTACAATAGCAGGCCTCTGTTTCCAGGCAAAAGGGCAGTGGCCACTAGTTGCATTTGCCAGGAGACCTTTTCCAACATTTTGCTTCAAGATGTTGTTACCAGGGATGTGGACTAAACCCAATTAGCTTGCTTAGTGAAGTAACCTATGGGGAAAAAATGTAGAAGCATCGAAATCTCCTTACCTCACATATTCCTGCTTTAGATTTGAAAGAATTCTCTTGGTTTCTCCTATCAAGAAAGGTTATTCTATGTTGATTGATAACCTGGAAAAGGCTATAAAGAAAGTAAGAGTTGTTTTACTTGCTTAAGAGAACAAACTTCGCAATCACTTAAATGCCCATTTCTTCCTTTTGTTGATAAGTTGATTGCATACCATTTTAATCTTCCCATTAATTAGTCCCCAAGAACAATTACAGGGTAGAGTTTCATAACTGAAATAAGAACATATAGGTACTTGAGAATAATGCCACTTCAGTTTCTTAAAAATCGTCCACAATTCCATATTCTCACTAATTCCTTATTCTCACTAACATGAATGAGTGGGTTTCATGTTATATGTGTGTGAATGTATATCCTTAAAGTTTATAGACTAGAACTGTCTTTGTAAAATACCTTGGGTTATAGAGATTCATTTTAGAGCTAGAAATTGGTTGAGGAGAGATTGGGATAGAAATTACAAATGGAAACATGGACTCTACTCATTATGATACATATTCTATATCACTCAGACTATGAAATGCAAAATACATAGTACAAATATGCATACACATACCTACATGTGTATGTATACATGTAACACACATGTATAAAATGCACAGTATGGAATGAAACCCTGAATAAGCCAGTCTATCTATTTATTGGGCAGGAGGAAGTATCAAACGTAGGGATCTAAGTGACAAGACCTCTATGTCTTAGGAGATGCACGTCCAGAAACGGGTATCCTCCATATTGTTTCCACTTCCCAGAGGAAGGAAAACTGAGACTGTTTTTCTCACAGTGTCCTTTTCCCTGCCCCCACATCAGAGGACTAGTACCTTAATTAAGTTCGAGTGTTCAGTAATGACGTTCACTACTACTACTACTAAGTCACTTCAGTTGTGTCTGACTCTGTGCGACCCCATAGACGGCAGCCCACGAGGCTCCCCCGTCCCTGGGATTCTCCAGGCAAGAACACTGGACCGGGTTGCCATTTCCTTCTCCAATGCATGAAAGTGAAAAATGAAAGTGAAATTGCTCAGTCGGGTCCTACTCTTAGCGACCCCATGGACTGCAGCCTACCAGGCTCCTCCTTCCATGGGATTTTCCAGGCAAGAGTACTGGAGTGGGGTGCCATTGACATTCACTACATACATCCAAAAAGAGTTTGTGAGAGCAAGAACACATGCTCTGAAACCAAAGCCTTGGCTTTAGCTGTGAAACTGTCAAAGTATGACAGTATAAGGTAAAAACTTGACTCTTGTGCAAACATACAAAGAGCACATGTCAAAATTCATTTAATTTATTAATGAGGGAAGCATTAGGATTATAATACTGGTTCAAAAATTGGAAAGATTGAATGCATACCTATAGATAGATAGATGGGAAGGAAGGAAGGATAGAAGGAGGGGAGGAAGAAATGTGTCTCCATGGAATTATATTCTCTACTGGACAAAAATCATTTGCATTGTTATCAGACAAAAATCTACAAGTTAACCTAGAGTTTCACAGAGTTTAGGACTAATCAATAGTAAGTAGTAAGTCAAACAAAGGTACATTCTGTAAGAGAATTAACAATCTGTAGGCTCGAATTAGGTAAAGCTCTAGTATAATGTTGAAAGGATATATAAGATTCTTTTTGCCTTATTTTCACATTTAGGATAATTTTTCTTAACAAGATGTAGGGCATATTACCTCAAATCTCTCTGAACTTCAATGCTTTTATTTGAAAAGTGGGACTAACAATATCTACCTTATGGGGTTGTTGTAGGATTTAAATGAAATTGTATATATAAGGCACCTCCCACAACACGTCATACAAGGTAATTACCTTCCCTCCAAGTAGTCCTTTAATTCATATTATCTGACATCATGCCATCCAGATCTCTTTAAATTGGCACCTCCTTGTATTACCAGGGATCAAGACCATCCCCATGGAAAAGAAATACAAAAAAGCAAAATGGCTGTCTGGGGAGGCCTTACAAATAGCTGTGAAAAGAAGAGAAGTGAAAAGCAAAGGAGAAAAGAAAAGATATAAACATCTGAATGCAGAGTTCCAAAGAATAACAAGAAGAGATAAGAAAGCCTTCTTCAGCGATCAATGCAAAGAAATAGAGGCAAACAACAGAATGGGAAAGACTAGAGATCTCTTCAAGAAAATCAGAGATATCAAAGGAACATTTCATGCAAAGATGGGCTCGATAAAGGACAGAAATGGTATGGACCTAACAGAAGCAGAAGATATTAAGAAGAGATGGCAAGAATACACAGAAGAACTGTACAAAAAAGATCTTCACGACCCAGATAATCATGATGGTGTGATCACTGACCTAGAGCCAGACATCCTGGAATGTGAAGTCAAGTGGGCCTTAGAAAGCATCACTACAAACAAAGCTAGTGGAGGTGACAGAATTCCAGTTGAGCTATTCCAAATCCTGAAAGATGATGCTGTGAAAGTGCTGCACTCAATACGCCAGCAAATCTAGAAAACTCAGCAGTGGCCACAGGACTGGAAAAGATCAGTTTTCATTCCAATCCCAAAGAAAGGCAATGCCAAAGAATGCTCAAACTACCGCACAATTGCACTCATCTCACACGCTAGTAAAGTAATGCTCAAAATTCTCCAAGGCAGGCTTCAGCAATACGTGAACCGTGAACTTCCTGATGTTCAAGCTGGTTTCAGACAAGGCAGAGGAACCAGAGATCAAATTGCCAACATCTGCTGGCTCATGGAAAAAGCAAGAGAGTTCCAGAAAAACATCTATTTCTGCTTTATTGACTATGCCAAAGCCTTTGACTGTGTGGATCACAATAAACTGTGGGAAATTCTGAAAGAGATGGGAATACCAGACCACCTGATCTGCCTCTTGAGAAATTTGTATGCAGGTCAGGAAGCAGTAGTTAGAACTGGACATGGAACAACAGACTGGTTCCAAATAGGGAAAGGAGTACCTCAAGGCTGTATATCGTCACCCTGTTTATTTAACCTGTATGCAGAGTACATCATGAGAAACACTGGACTGGAAGAAACACAAGCTGGAATGAAGATTGCCGGGAGAAATATCAATAACCTCAGATATGCAGATGACACCACCCTTATGGCAGAAAGTGAAGAGGAACTAAAAAGCCTCTTGATGAAAGTTAAAGTGGAGAGTGAAAAAGTTGGCTTAGAGCTCAACATTCAGAAAACGAAGATCATGGCATCTGGTCCCATCACTTCATGGCAAATAGATGGGGAAACAGATGGGGAAACAGTGGAAAGAGTGTCAGACTTTATTTTTCTGGGCTCCAAAATCACTGCAGATGGTGACTGCAGCCATGAAATTAAAAGACACTTACTCCTTGGAAGGAAAGTTATGACCAACCTAGATAGCATATTCAAAAGCAGAGACATTACTTTGCCAACAAAGGTCCATCTAGTCAAGGCTATGGTTTTTCCAGCAGTCATGTATGGATGTGAGAGTTGGACTGTGAAGAAGACTGAGCGCCGAAGAATTGATGCTTTTGAACTGTGGTGTTGGAGAAGACTCTTGAGAGTCCCTTGGACTGCAAGGAGATGGAACCAGTCCATTCTGAAGGAGATCAGCCCTGGGATTTCTTTGGAAGGAATGATGCTAAAGCTGAAACTCCAGTACTTTGGCCACCTCACGCGAAGAGTTGACTCATTGGAAAAGACTCTGATGCTGGGAGGGATTGGGGGCAGGAGGAGAAGGGGAGGACAGAGGATGAGATGGCTGGATGGCATCACTGACTCAATGGACGTGAGTCTAAGTGAACTCCGGGAGTAGGTGATGGACAGGGAGGCCTGGCGTGCTGCGATTCATGGGGTCGCAGAGTCGGACACGACTGAGTGACTGATCTGATCTGTATTACCAAAATATTGGTAATTGATGGTTATAATGATGATCTTGAGACTCTTTGCAGCCTTCTATACCATTACAGATAAAATTATGTGCTCAGCATAGTATTAATGTTAACTGCAATTTATTATGTTTCACTTTATAAAGTCATTATCCATAGAATCCAACTCCATTAAAACAAAATAACAAGTTAACCAAAGCTATATTTTCCAGATTATTAAGCATAAAGAAAAATTTTACCAATTATTTTTACTTGGAATAATAATTTGAATCCAGAGGTGCCTGTGTTAAGTGGTAGCTTTGAACAAACACCTTCTAAATTTTCTTCCAACTCTGAGATTTTATAATAAGTTGAAAAGTATATTTGAGAAAAAACACACAGAAGGAGAAAGTTTGTATATTTTAGTTCTTAGAAAAAAAGAACACAATTGTATCCTAAAAATAATGACTGCAGGGATGCATTTTTATTTCTTTTAAAACATGTAATTATAGGCAATTTCGAATAAAGAGAAAATAACAAAATGCTCAGGTCAATATTTAACACAATATATAACACATATTAATAATAGTCAATATTTAACACATCTTAATATTTATCCATGTCTCCTTGAGACTGAAAAAAGTAAGCTATAACTAGATTTCTCTTTCATCCTCACCTTTCTCCCTTCCCCCATCTTCCAACCCCCAAATGACACTGTTAGACTAAAGTTGATCTATATCCGTATGGTAATGTTATGCATTGAAAACACTTGATGGCATTATTTTGTGAAATTTTAGGCTTTACTCAAATGATATCATATGCTATATGACGATTTTCAACATCTTTTGTCCACTCACCATTAGGTTCTTTATCTGTGCAGATATATCTAGCCTATTTTACTTTGTATTCCAAAATGTAATTATTCTGTAATTTGTTGAACCACTTTTTTACTGAGTTATTATCTCCAATTTTTTGCTAGAACAACTCTGCAAAGCTGTCTTTGTATACACAAAGAATGCCCTATAGGAAAGGTGCACCTTTTACTGTGGTAAGTATGGCCAAATTGCCCTCTGAAGGAATAATACTGATTTATATGTTGGCTAGCATGAAGGGGATGACAGAGGATGAGATGGCTGGATGGCATCACTGACTCGATGGACGTGAGTCTGAGTGAACTCCGGGAGTTGGTGATGGACAGGGAGGCCTGGCATGCTGCGATTCATGGGGTCGCAAAGAGTCGGACACGACTGAGTGACTGATCTGATCTAGCATGAAATTTTCATATGATTACGGTCATTTGCTTTTCCTTTCCAGTAAAGTGCCTGTTCATAATCTGTGCCCATTTTCTAATAGAGTGCTTCTTTTTCCATACTGATTTTGTAAGTGTGCTCTGTATGTGTACGTGTGTGTTTGCACGTTTTATAATCCTTTGAGGTTATATGCATTAAAAATATTTCCTCCTAGTACTGGTTTGTATTTTCAATTAATTTATGTAATATATATTCTTTTCACTTGAATGTAGTCCATTTTCCACTCTTAAGAGGTAGTGTATAGAGCAGTGACTCTAGCATAGATCTTGAATATCTAGGATCATCTCACACCTCTGCCGCTTACCACACAGGTTAAGGAAGTGAACAGTCTCTTCAGGCCTTGGTCTTTTATGAAGATCATAATAATAATGGCCCTTGATCTTCATAAAAGACTGAGGGCTGGAGAGACTGTTCACTTCCTTAACCTGTGTGGTAAGTGGCAGAAGCGTAACCTAGGGTTTTCATGAGGTTTACACAAATTAGCATATATAAGGTACTCAAAATATTGTATACAAATAGAATAACAAAATAAATATTGGCTTATTGTTATTATATTACTTTATGGTGTGCATTTTTATGTCTCATTTAAGAAATATTTTTCTGCCCTGATAGAAAAAATATCTTAAATTTTTCATTCAAAGTTTTTAAATGTTGCTTCTATGCTGATATATCTGGAATTTTTTTTAAAGCATGGGATGGGTAGGCAATGTATTTTTTCTCGCAAAAATAGCCATTTTCAAGCAGTATTTATGGATAGCTTATCTTTTTCTCATAATGCTACCTCTGTCATGTATATCTCAAATATTTATGGCCAGACAATGGGTTCTTAATTTGTTTCAATTCTATGCTGTTTCAATAACTATAGTTTTATAAAACACCTGCAAAAAAGTTAGTATGGGTCTTCCCTCCTTATTCTTTTTCAAAATTGTCTTGACTCTTACTGACTTTTTGCCCTTCCACATGAATTTTAGAGTCAGGTTGTCAAATTCTACGAAAAATCCAACTAGTTCAATTTGGTTTTGAAGAAGGTTCAATTACAAGAGTAGATTTCATCCTAAGAAAGTTCATTTGTACTACACGTTGGCAGCACATTATGTGAAAAAAGCCCTGGATGAAGATTTGAAGATTTGGGTATGAACTCTTTGGGACAAACCTATTCATAACTATAGGCTTCAGTTTCTTCATCTGTAGAAGAGGCTGGACCATGCTCATAGAACCTAAAACAGTACTCCTCAAAAAGTAAGCCCTAAAAGAGCAGCATCAGCATCCCCTGGCAAAAGGATAGCAAATTAGAATCAGAAATCTGAAGGCAGAGTCCAGGAATCTATGTTTGACAAGCATTTCAGGTGATTCATACTTATGGCATGAATGCTAATTTTGTGTCAACATGACTAGTCTATGATATCCGATCAAGCAGTGTTCTAGATGTTTCTTCAGAGAAATTTTTTTAGATGAGATTACATTTAAATCAATGAAATTTGAATAAAGCAGATTACCCAGCATAATGAGTAAATGAGTGAGTCCCACCCAATCAGTTGATGGCTTTAATAGAAAACAGACTGACCTACCCTCCTGGGAAGAGAGAATTATAACATCAGACCACCTCTGGACTCAAACGGCAGCTCTTCCCTGGGTGTCCAATCTATTGGCTTATGCTGTAGATTTTGACCCCGCCAAGCCTCTGTAATCACATGAGTGAATTTCTTAAAAAAAAAAAAATCTATCTATCTATATATATATACACACACACTATATTTACAAATTTTATATACTCTCCTCTTATTGGTTCTGTTTCTCGGAAAACCCAGACTAATACACACAGTAAAGTTTGAGAAGCTCATCTTCCAATGCACCTGGCATAGCTCCATTTTTTATGTATGACTTGTCCAGATTCATTCATTTGTGGAAGAGCTATGGCTAGAATCTAGGTCATAAGACACCCAGTTTGATGTGTTTTCTGCTGTGCTCTGCTTGTTAGGGAAAATCCCCTATAAGGAAAATAAACTGTTTATGTTGAGTGGGTGGGTAAAAGAGTAGAAATTTTATTTCCACAATGAATTAATTTGAGTTCCATTTAAATAAGAAGTTCACCTGGTAATTCATTTATAAATTTCTATAAGCTTGACAGAAAAAGCAGCAGCAGGGGGCTGAAATATTAGGGCTAAATACCCATTTAAAGCTGAATCATAAATGAAAAAAAGTATCTCTGAAATGAAAACATGAGACAATATAAGCTTCTTTTAGCAAAAATATTTTATTTCCCTACGCAATGTGTATGTGTCAATAGAGCCGTAGACAAAGTGTGGACTTAAGTTCGGTGTGCTCATCCACTTGGGCCTAGAAAGCATTTAGTGGGAGAAATTACTCACTCAGGCTCCAGGAATGTGAGAGCCTAATAAGGGAGAAAGAGTAAATGCAACACCAGGCTTCATCCACTTCCTAGGAACATCCCTAGATGTGGGCAGAAGAGTTAACACAGAAGGATCTAGTTTTTGGTCCCTAGACAGTCAGAAAAATGTCCACAGTGTAAGCATTTTGTCACTGTGGGATGTACTCTCCAGGAGCTGATCTGAACTCCTACCCAGCAAGTCGATGACCCTGTGGGTCCCCAGGGCCTACACTTTGTTTCTGAATGTATGAACTGATCACTATCAGAGAGATTTTGCTGACTTGCACTCCATGGTGGATTAGGCCTTAGCGAGTAATCAGTGGATTTAGAAAAAGGGAAATAAAAAAGAGCATCTTCCAGTCAGGCACATCTCTTTCCTCACCATGTGAAGCTCAAAACACACAGAACCGTGACTATTTTTAACAACCGGGAGACTTTGCAGAGAGAGGAAGTTAATCCTCTCGTGTGGAATATAAGCTTGGACACACAGACATTTATAACCCTTTATCTTGACTGGAAAGTCTAGTGTTTTCAAATGACTCTAGGTTGTCTGAGGCTGACCCAGGGCCTTATTAGAATTTAGCATCTCCTCTGGCACCACTCTCTCACCAGGGTAGAGAGCCTTCACTGAGTCAGTCAGGGAGGCACCAGGAACACTGCATGAATATTTATAAGTGAAATGTATTAATAGAGCTTAGAGAACCTCTATCCCCAAACCTCCAAGAGACAAAAGAAACATCCAAGGGAGATCACTGACTAGAATTTTTTAAGCTACTGATATTTTAAAATCTATTATTTTTAAATGGCACCTCTCTTCCCAGCATCTGAATGGGGAATTTCAAATACACACTGCCCATTCCGAGCCTTTATCACTTGTCCTCTTAGGAACTCTATTGGGAAACTTTCTTTTGAGTTTATCAGACCTGACTCTCCAAAGAGAAAGCAACAAAGCCAGTGGGTTTCACAAATGCATATGCTCTCGTTAAAATAGCTGTCCCTTCTCTCAGAGAGCCTCCTGTAAAAGCATTTTAATTCCCCAACTAAAATGTAGTTCAGCCTTTATTCCACTAAGCCAATTTGTTTATGTTTCCAAGTTCAATCACAATCTATTTGTAAAACCTATTTAGAATCAGAGTCACATAGCCAGAAATGATCATGCTCTAATTTCCTTATTAGAGAGATTCTTGTTGCAGCTGGCAGCCTGATTTGACTGCTCCCAGAGTCTGGAGCGACATGTTCTTTCCCTCGTTTTCCGATTTTATTCTTCATTCCTTTTGTTCCCTAACACCACCCCCTCCCCAACATACAAATATCAAGCCAGAATGAACAATTGCTGATGTTGTTGATTAGGTGGAAGTGAAATAAGAAACTGTCACCTTTTTGCCTGCAGAAGAGAAAGGAAGGAAATGTTCACAAAATGCACCATAAAAAGGAGGCTTTAGGATTCAGATAAAAGGTCAATTATTTCAAAGGACTTTGGGAGAATGACGTTTTCTGGATAATTGAATGAGAATTAAAGTAGAAAATCAATGCAACATTTGAGAAGACTTATTTCATCTACTTTTTCTTACAATTTTTTTTCTTTATAAAACAGGTGAGTTGATCTTTCTGATATAGCAAGATGTCTTTTCAAGGTAATTTAACAATTCTCTAACAAAGCAGAGGCTTGAAGTGTCTGTGTCTGCATGAGTTAGTGAAATCTTACTCACCCTTTAAGGTCTGGTTCAAATGTTATTCTGTAGAGATTCCACCAGCGTTTCACTATTGTCCTAATGTAATAAAGTCATTCGTTTTACATAGTATTAAAAATTCCACTAGTCCAAGCAGAAGAGTCTATGAAATCTGCTAAGGTGCTTCCATTTGGTTTATGAAAGTGAAAGAGTTAGTCAGTCAGTCGTGTCTGACTCTGTGACTCTGTGGATTGTAGCCCATTTTGTTCCTCCCCTGTCCATGGGATTCTCCAGGCAGGAATACTGAAGTGGGTAGCTATTCCCTTCTCCAGGGGAATCTTCCCAACCCAGGGATCAAACTTGGGTCTCCTGCATTGCAGGCAGATTCTTTACCATCTGAGCCATCAGGGAAGCCCCATTTGCTTGAATGGTGGCAAAATTAATATCATATCATAAGGTTCACCTGTAAGAGATTATCAATTGCCCAGAGACTCTATGTGCTATGTCTTTCAAGTTAAATTAGACTGAGAAACAACACTGCCTACTAATA
>NW_011494670.1:4334845-4351695 GCF_000754665.1 Bison bison bison | reverse complement strand
TGCCTACTAATAAATAAATGTCAAATATTAATAAATATGTAACACCTGTCATTCAGCACTAAGCTTGTTCTCCAAAAGAGTCTGGGGAACAGAGAATCAGGCATGTTCCAGATCTAAAATATGGAGGTTTACTTTGAATTGGGTGATCTGACCCCACTTGAGGTCATATATTAGTTTGTGTAAACAGCCAACCTCATACAACCTCGTCACTCATGCTTCCAAATCTCTTTGGGATTCCTCCACCACTCACTCAGACTTTCTGTCTTCCTTTCATCCACTGCTGAAATACCACCTTCTCCATAATTGACTTCTTTGGTGGCTCAGATGGTAAAACGTCTGCCTGCAATGCGGGAGACCCGGGTTCAATCCCTGGGTTGGGAAGATATCCTGGAGAAGGAAATGGCAACCCACTCCAGTACTCTTGCCTGGAAAATTCCATGGACAGAGGAGCCTGGTAGCCTACAGTCCATGGGGTTGCAAAGATTTGGACACGACTGAGCGACTTCACTTCATTTCACGTCCATAATTGACTTAAGACACACACTGCTTATTGCCCACCCAGTATTCATTCATTTTTAACAATTTTCCTTAACAACTGAACCTTGAATTTATCCAAGGTGTATGCATCCAGTTTTCCAGATTCTCAGTGATCAGGAAACCCATATGACCAAGTTCTGACCAAGGAGATGAAAAAGGAATTCATTGGGTGCAACTCACAGGCACTTTTCTTGGAGACAACTTCAGTTGGCATGCTCCTGGGTTCTTTAACCTTTATCTGGCCCTTTCTCTCCTTCTCACCTGCCACCTGCACTTAGTGTCTGAAAGAACAGCAGCCGTTTTATAATGTTAAGAATGGTAAAACAGTGAGATGAATGGAATCTGGACTCTTGGTGACATCGCTGACTCATGCTAGCCTTGGACTGCCTAACTCTGACTTTCCATGGCATGAGACCAGTAAACTCCTTTCCTGTCTCAGCTATCTTTTATTGGGTTTTGTTACCTGCAGCTGGGAAACAATCCCGACAGATACACTCTTCTGGACCAGTTGAGAGGCCTAGAGTGAATCTGCCTGGGACAGGGAAAGTCACTACCCTACAATCTCCTTTTACAATAATGCTTAACAGGAATTTCAGAGAAACTGGCAATCTACACCAGTGGAATCCCCAGAGGTCATCAAGCCCTCTTATTTTTAACTGTTTTTAGAATTTCCAGATAAAATATTTTCATTTGTTAAATCTAGGAATTTTACCCTTTTTTGGCAGGGGGAACTGTGTCAAATGTTTTATAGGCTTTCCAAAACATCTTGAACGTTTTGTAACTTTATTACTTTCTACATGTTCTGTGATTACTACATTGTGGTTTCTATACAATGCTCTTTATTGATGTTTACCCATGTGTTTACCCTATATTAAGTGCTTCCAATCTGCAAAGTTTTATAGATGTGTATATACACACACACATTTTTCCCTTCTTGTCAACTGGCTCTGCGTTACTGTCAGAAAGCTGTCTATAGCATTTTGATCTCAATTCAGTTCATTTCAGTCACTCAGTCCTTTCCGACTCTTTGCAACCCCATGGACTGCAGCACTCCAGGCTTTTCTGTCCATCACCAACTCCTGGAGCTTGCTCAAACTCATGTCCATCAAGTTGGTGATGCCATCCAGTCATCTCATCCTCTGTTGTCCCTCCCCTTCTCCTCCTGCCCTCAATCTTTCCCAGCATCAGGGTTTTTACAATGAGTCAGTTCTTCGCATCAGGTGGCCAAAGTATTGGAGTTTCAGCTTCAACATCAGTCCTTCCAATGAATATTCAGGGTGATTTCCTTTAGGATGGATTGATTGGATCTCCTTGCAGTCCAAGGGACTCTCAAGAGTCTTTTGCAACACCACAGTTCAGAAGCATCAATACTTCAGTGCTCAGGTTTCTTTTTGCTCCAACACTAATATCCATACATGACTACTGGAAAAATCATAGCTTTGACTAGATGGACCTTTGTTGGTAAAGTAATGTCTCTGTTTTTTAATATGCTATCTAGGTTGGTCATAGCTTTTCTTCCAAGGAGCAAGCGTCTTTTCATTTCATGGTTGCAGAGACCATCTGCAGTGATTTTGGAGCCCCCCAAAATAAAGTCTGTCACTGTTTCTATTGTTTCCCCATCTATTTCCCATGAAGTGATGGGACCGGATGGCATGATCTTAGTTTTCTGAATGTTGAGTTTTAAGTCAACTTTTTCACTCTCCTCGTTCACATTCATCAAGAGGCTCTTCAGTTCCTCTTCGCTTTCTGCCATAAGGGTGGAGTCATCTGTGTATCTGAGGTTATTGTTATTTCTCCCAGCAATCTTGATTCCAGTTTGTGCTTCATCCAGCCTGGTATTTCTCATGATGTATTCAACATATAAGTTAATACGCAGAGTGACAATATACAGCCTTGACGTATTCCTTTCCCAATTTGGAGTCAGTCCATTGTTCCATGTCCGGTTCTAACTATTTCTTCTTGACCTGCATACAGATTTGTCAGGAGGCAAGTAAGGTGGTCTGATATTCCCGTCTCTTTAAGAATATTCCATAGTTTGTTGTGATCCACATAGTCAAAGGCTTTAACTTTTTGTAATCAATGAAGCAGAAGTAGATATTCTTTTGGAATTCTCTTGCTTTTTCTATGATCCAACAGATGTTGGCAATTTGATTTCTGGTTCCTCTGCCTTTTCTAAATCTAGCTTGAACATCTGGAAGTTCTCAGTTCATGTACTCTCGGAACCTGTCTCGGAGAATTTTGAGCATTACTTTGCTAGCAAAATCTACATCTTTAAGAAGACTCCCAGGTAATTCCTATGCACATTGATGTTTAAGAAGCACTGATCTAAAACAACAGTTTTCTGACTTAGTGTATATCAGAATCACCTGTGGGGCTTAATAAAATACAGATTTCTGAGCCCCACTTCCAGTATTTCAGATTCAGTAGGTCTGGGAGTGCTGAGAATTTGCTTTCCTAACAAGTTCTCAGATGGTGCTGATTTGGCTGGTCTTCGGACCACACTTCGGAAAACCACTGCTCTAAAGAAAACAAAGTGGCAGAATTGGCAAAAATTCAGTGGCTTAATAACCAGAAGCTTTGCATATTCGCTTTTATTCCTCAAGTAGCTAGCCGTGTGACCTTGAGAGGGCCTTTGCGCTCTCTACGGCTCTTTTCCTCACTGGTAAACACAATGATCTGAGGATCAGCTCAAGCACAGCACTTGTCTTCTCAATTCTGTGTACATGTCTCCGCTCTGCACTGTCAGCTCCTGAAACCAGGAACCATATTTTAATTATCATTTTATCCCCAGTGAGACCCTCGAAGTCTCTTGGTTGTATGAGTGCATAAATGAGCAAATAAAGAAATGAATCCAAGACATAATATCCTGGTTGTGAAAGCATTTTAAAAATGAAAGAGGAGCTGCCCTGGTGACCCAGTGGCTAAGACGCCAGGCTCCCTGGGCAGGGGGCCTGAGTTCAATCCCTGGTCGGGGAACTAAAGATCCCACATGCCACAGCAAGATCTGGTGCAGCCAAATAAATAAAAATAAGTATTAAAAAGACAGATATTTTTATGACTGTTGTATATGGTACCTAGTTCTTCAAAACTGTTGATTAAACACAAGAGTTTCAAGGACACAGATGATCATGAAAACAACAGCATCAAGAACTAATTAATATTCATCGTGATAATATCAGACTAAATGCAAAAGATAATAATAATTGATGAAGAAGACATATTCCAGATATTGAATCCAGTAGGCATGGAAACTATAAGACACCAGGAAGTGTGATCTGATGTGTCACGAGGGAGATGAAGATTGAAGCAATTAAACCAGACTCAGGGTCAGCCAAAAATTCTAGCAAACTGGCAGCCAACTTCTGCTTTAAGGGTGAGTCAGAGGATTTCTGGGAAGAGGACTCTGCAGTTTCAAGCCTGGCAATTCAGCACTCTCTTTCATGGTGTTTGGAGTGGAGAGCGAGCAGGGTACAGGTTTGTCTGCATTCCAGCCCCTCCCAGCACACAGTCCCTCTAGGATCCCTGCATGACCTCAAAAGAGCAGTTCAAACCTCCAAGCCAGATCTAGGCTCTAACTCTCATTTTATAGGTCCTGCTGCTTGCAAGGGACTCAAACTGGCTTAGAATCCTTCTGCTCCCAATGGACCAGGGTGTGACACTAAGAAAGCGTACAACTTCCTTGTTACTTTAGAAACTGTTCAAGTTCCCCTGCGGGCTACTGCCTTACCTTGTCTAATGACAATAAAAGCAAGAACCAAATATTTCTGCCTGTGTCAAGAGAATAATGTTGAAAGAAAGGAAAATTGGATCAACAGTTCTATATATAAGAAGATGAGCAGCCGAATGTGATCAGGGGCTAGAATATTTTATTAAGAGGGAGTAGATGTCCTTGGTATGTGAAAACTCAAATTTGTTTCCTCAAGAAGTTTTCATTTTCCTCTGCTATGTACCTCTGTCATCTACTTGCTTGCATTAATTTTTTTTTTTTCAGAATAAAATGCAGCATACAACTAGGCAATGATGTAACGGGGTTTAATTAACGTTTGGGAAGTATTTTGAGTTTCTTCGATGAACCATGTCGGTTGCCACTCAGAGACTAATGGCACAATATTCCTGCTGGTTGTTAAGATTTTACAGCAAAAAAAATTCCACTGGACCTAAAACACTGCTGATGGGTGAGGTTTTATTTAATAAGCTAAAAGAAAATAGCACATTACAATCACCTATGCACATGAATGTCTGTAAGGTTGCTAAGCTATAACCAAATGTATCTGCAGCAGGAAAAAAAAAAGGTAGCAAAGCCCAGGAAAGTCAGTATTAGATTCCTACCAACAGATAATTGTAATGCTAGTGTGGGTTGCTAGAGGAAACACCAATAAAATTACCAGGCATCAGACCCTGGTGTTTTAGGCAATTTACAGGGAAAAGTTGAGCATGGCTATTATTTGAGCTCAGCAAGGAACAGAACATTTAAGCAGAGCCAAATGTGGGTGCAGCAGACATAAACATCTATGTATTTATGTATGCAAATTGGTATAAACATTTGATAGGCTTCAAATTATTTTCAACGGCTTTTCCTTCTCTGTGATGACACTGAAATGTCACCATCTCCAAGCATCAACACTTCTTTGAGTGCAGCTCAGCGACTTCCGTATTTATGCTTACTCTTATTTGAAGCACAATTCTATTAATAACAGGTTTGGTTAGCTGATTTCTGGACCCATGGCATATTAGAGGCAAGAAATAAGGTAAGAGAAGAGGGCTGCTAAGAAGAATGCTCTGATATCACCAAATAGTGACCCAGACACTCTTGCCAGTATTTCATCCAGCAGTCATTTTAGGCTGTGCAATGCTCACTTGTATACAATATCTGCCCAGGTTGGTCAGGTAGCTGGGGAGCAATCCACCCAATGAGTCAGCAGTTCCCGGTCATCCACTCATGTCCTGTGTGAGGTGCTGTCCTGTCATTCCAGTGAAATTTCTAGCTGTCTGGATTTGTGCCCTGTTAGTAAACCTATTCCCCTTCATGGATCACAGGCTTGTCAGGATGAAGGGGTTTGCATAACTCAATAAAACTATGAGCCATACCACATGGGCTCACCCAAGATGGTCAGGTCAGAGTGAAGAGTTCTGACAAAACATGGTCCACTGGAGGAGGAAGTGACAACACACTCCAGTATTCTTGCCACAAGAACCCCATGGACCATATGAGAAGGCAAAAATATATGAAGCTGGAAGATGAGCCCTCCAGGTTGGAAGGTGTGCAGTATGCTACTGGGGAAGAGTGGAAGGCAAGTACTAATAGCTCCAGAAAGAATGAAGTGGCTGAGCAAAAGAAGAAATGAAGCTCAGTTGTGGATGTGTCTGGTGGTGGAAGTAAAGTCCAATGCTGTAAAGAACAATATCACATAGGAACCTGGAAAGTTAGGTCCATAATTCAAGGTAAATTCAAAGTGGTCAAGTAGGAGACGGCAAGAGTAAACATTGACATCTTAGGAATCAGTGAACTAAAATGGACAGGAATGGGTGGATGTAATCCAGATGACTATTATATCTATTACTGCAGACAAGAATCCCTTAGAAGAAATGGAGTAGCCCTCATAGTCAACAAAAGAGTCTGAAATGTAGTGCTTGGGTGCAACCTCAAAAATGACAGAATGATCTTGGTTCACTTCCAAGGAAAATCATTCAACATCACAGTAATCCAAGCCTATCCCCCAACCACTGATACCAAAGAAGCTGAAGTTGACCAGTTTTGTGAAGACCTACAAGACCTTCTACAACTAATAACAAATAAAAGATGTCATTTTCATCATAGGGGGTTGGAATGCAAAAGTAGGAAGTCAAGAGATATCTGGAATAACAGGCAAGTTTGGCCTTGGAGTACAAAATGAAGGAGGGTAAAGGCTAACAGAATTTTGTCAGGAGAACACATTGGTCATAGCAAACACTCCTTTCCAACAACCCAAGAGATGACTCTACACGTGGACATCACCAGATGGTCAATACTGAAATCAGATTGATTATATTCTTTGCAGCCAAAGAAGGAGAAGTTCTATACAGTCAGTAGAAACAAGACCTGAAGCTGACTGTGGCTCAGATCATGAGCTCCTTATTGCAAATCAGCCTTAAATTTAAGAAAGTAGAGAAAATGACTAGGACATTCAGGTATGACCTAAATAAAATCCATTATGATTATACAGTGGAGATGACAAATAGATTCAAGAGATTGTATCTAATAGAATATCAGAAGAACTATGGATGGAGGTTCATAACATTGTACAGGAGGCAGTGACCAAAACCATCCCAAAGAAAAAGAAATGCAAGAAGGCAAAATAGTTGTCTAAGGAGGCTTTACAAATAGCTCAGGAAAGAAGAGAGGTGAAAGGCGAGGGAGGAAGAGAAAGATATACCCAACTGAATACAGAGTTCCAGAGAATAGCAAAGGGAGATTACGAAAGCCTTCTTAAATGAACATGTAAAGGAATAGAGGAAAACAATAGAATGGGAAAGACTAGAGATCTCTTCAAGAAAATTGGAGATATTAAGGGAACATTTCATACAAGAAGGTTCACAATAAAAGACAGAAATGGTAAGGACCTAACAGAAGCAGAATCTATTAAGAAGAGGTGGCAAGAATACACAGAAGAATATGCAAAAAGAAGTCTTAATGATCCAGATAATGACGATGGTGTGCTCACTCACCTAAGGCCAGACATCCTGAGTGTGAAGAAGTCAAGTGGCCTTAAGAAGCATTACTACAAACAAAGCTAGTGGATGTAATGGAATTCCAACTAAGTTATTTAAAATCCTAAAAGATGATGCTATTAAAGTGCTGCACTCTATACGTCAGTAAATTTGGAAAACTCAGTAATGGTCACAGGATTAGAAAAGGTCAGTTTTCATTCCAATCCATAGAAGGGCAATGCCAAACTACCATACAATTTCTTCCAGTTCATATGCTAGCAAAGTACTGCTCAAAATTCTTCAAGCTAGGCTTCAACAATATATGAACTGAGAACTTCTAGATGTACAAACTGGGTTTCAAAGAAGCACAGGAACTAGGGCTCAAATTGCCAACATCCATTGGATCCTGGAAGAAGCAAGGGAATTTGAGAAAAACATCTACTGCTACTTCATTGACTACTAAAGCCTTTGACTGTGTGGATCACAACAAACAATGGAAAATTCTTAAAGAGATGGGACTATGAGGCCACTTTACCTGTCTCCTGAGAAACTTGTGTGCAGGTCAAGAAGCAAGAACTGTCCAGTTCTAACTGGACATGGAATGACAGATTGGTTCAAAATTTGGCAAAGGAGTATGTCAAGGCTATATATTATCACTCTGTTTATTTAACTCATATGCAGAGTATCATGTGAAATGTGTACATGGATGAATGTACAGCTTGGATGAATCACAAGCTGGAATCAAGATTGCCAGGAAAAGTATCAATAACCTCAGGTATGCAGATGACACCATCCTAATGGCAAAAAGTGAAGAGAAACTAAAGAGCCTGTTGATGAGGATGAAAGAGAAGAGTGAAAAAGCTGACTTGAAACTCAAAAAAAAAAAAAACCCTAACATTAAAGCATCTGTTCCCATTACTTCATGGCAAATAGAATGGGGGAAAGTGGAAATGGTGATAGACTTTATTTTCTTGGGCTCCAAAATCACTGTACATGGTGACTGCAGCCATGAAATTTAAAGATACTTGCTCCTTGCAAGGAAAGCTATGACAAACCTAGACAGTGTATTAAAAAGCACAGACATCCATGTAAAGTCCAGGTAGTCAAACCTATGGTTTTCCAATAGTCATGTATGGGTGTGAGAGTTGAACCATAAAGAAGGCTAAGCACCAAAGAATTGATAGTTTTGAATTGTGGTGCTGGAGAAGACTCTTGAGAGTCCCTTGGACTGAAAGGAGATCAAACAGTCAATTTTAAAGGAAATCAACCCTGAATACTCATTGGAAGAACTGATGCTGAAGCTGAAGCGCCAATACTTTGGCCACTTATGTGAAGAGCCAACTCACTGGAAAAGATCCTGATTCTGGGGAGGGATGAAGGCAAAAGGAGAAGGGTTTGTCAGAGGATGAGATGGTTAGATAGCATCACTGACTTGATGGATATGAATTTGAGCAAATTCTGGGAGACAATGGAGGACAGAGGAGCCTGGTGTGCTGCAGTCCATGGGGTCTCAGAGTCAGACACTACTTAGCAACTGAATAACAACAAAAGTAAGCCTACTGGGAAGGACACATTCCACCCATCATAGTATGGGCAGTGCATGGTTGAGGGCATTGAGGGTTACTGCTGCGCGGCCATTATAAAAGGATCTATCGTGTGTATCTCTGAGCCCTGCCATTCAGGGTACTCATATTATGTGTAGACTCTGGGTTCAAATCTTCATTTCCTAGCCAACTGATAGTTAAATATCTCTGACCAGTTACTCATTCTTCCTGAGTTTCAGTTTTCTCATCTGTATATTTAGACCTGACTCAAAGGGTTATGAAGAGGATCATATGAGGCAACATAAGGAAACTCCTTAGCACCTTTATCAAGACTGATATAGGAGACACTTAGAGCTGGAAGAGACCCTGGCAGTCGACTTATCATCATATCTCATTTTAAAAATGAGGAAAACAAGTTCCAAAGAGGTTAAGTTCAACAGCTAGATACTGGCAGAACAGGAAACTTGATGGAAGAAAAGAAAAACAATTGCATACCTAGTCTATACCAGGAACATCACATCTACTATCATTTTTGATCCTCAGGAAGTTCTATGAGGTATTTTTATATCTGCTTCATTGAAGAAGAAAGCTCAGAGAGGTTCGGTAAGTGGTCAAAGGCCACACAGTGTGTACTAGAACTGCAATACAAATTCAGCTGTGCTTGACTTCAAAGTCCATGTCCATTCCTCTTTACTCTGGCTCAACATAGGAGGTAGGATTCCTGTTTTTTCAGTAACCTGCTTGAAACAAATCAGAACACTCCTGAGCTGTTATAAGACTGGGGTGGATTTAATTGTATCCTCAGTTCAGTCCAGTTCAGTTCAGTTGCTCAGTCATGTCTGACTCCCTGCGACCCCATGGACTGCTGCAAGCCAGGCTTCCCTGTCCATCACCAACTCCTGAAGCTTACTCAAACTCATGCCCATGGAGTCGGTGATGCCATCCAACCATCTCATCCTCTGTCATCCCCTTCTCCTCCTGCCTTCAATCTTTCCTGGCATCAGGATCTTTTCAAATGAGTCGGTTCTTCACATCAGGTGGCCAAGTATTGTAGCTTCAGCTTCAGAATCAGTCCTTCCAATGATTATTCAGTATTGATTTCCTTTAGGACTGACAGGTTTGATCTCCTTGCAGTCCAAAGGACTCTCAAGAGTCTCCTCCAACACCACAGTTCAAAAGCATCAATTCTTCGGTGCTCAGCTTTATTTATAGTCCAACTCTCACATTTATACATGACTACTGGAAAAACCATGGCTTTGACTAGATGGGCTTTGTTGGTAAAGTAATGTCTCTGCTTTTTAATATGCTGTCTAGCTATCCTACAGGTGCTCAATGGGACATTCACTTTTTAGCTGAAAATCCCAATACCAAAATGCTTCTGCCTAGCAAAGGTAGAGAAACATGGCTCTTTTCACAGCTTAATGTGGCCAAGAATGCTAATAGAGGCGAGGAACACAGACAGGGCATGGAGGGCACGGTGGGAGCAGACAGAGCCACAGTGCCATGTAAACAAACCCAGAGAGAGGCATTCCTTGACAATTAGAGGTAGATATGTCCGAGAAAGTATTGAGGGAGCCAATCTCCATAGCTACCAACAGACAAAGACTGTACTTAAAGGGAAAGATGAGAAATTACATGAGCAGAGATGGAGAACCATCTCTAGGCAGTAGCTGAGCCCCCGAGAGGAGCCAACACCATTCCCACACAGGCTGCCTGTAGCAAAAACGGTGCGGGGGCCGCAGGAAGGATCAGTGGAATTTGAGAGCAAAGAAGTCCTGACCATATGTAAGCAGCCACTGTTCCCTTCATCACAGAAGGGACTGGAAGTTTCACTGGTCCCTCATGCATCTTTTGCAGAGATGCTTATCACATGGGATTTGAAATCAGACTGCTGTGTTTGAATCCCAACTTCATCACCTGCCAGCTGCATGACCTTGGACACGTTATCTAACCTTTCTGTGTACCCAGCTTCCTCATTTATAAAATGGGCCCCAAACTGCCCCCATGTCCTGAGGCTATTAGGAGGATTAAATAAGTTAGTACACAGATGACACTTGGAACTATTCCTGGCACATAATGAGAGCTCAGTAAATCCTAGCTTTTATTTTTACCTCATAGGGTTGCTCAGAGGATGAGGTAGGCTTCATGCCTGGCATGTGGTAAATAATCAGTGTTCACCTTTATTATGTATTTGTATAAGTCGCTTCAGTCATGTCCGACTCTGTGCGACCCCATAGACGTCTGGCAGCCCACCAGGCTCCCCCGTCCCTGGGATTCTCCAGGCAAGAACACTGAAGTGGGTTGCCATTTCCTTCTCCAGTGCATGAAAGTGAAAAGTGAAAGTGAAGTCGCTCAGTCGTGTCCGACTTTTAGCGACCCCATGGACTGCAGCCTACCAGGCTCCTCCATCCATGGGATTTTCCAGGCAAGAGTACTGGAGTGGGGTGCCATTGCCTTCTCTGATATATTATTTATCGTTCACAGGCCTAGTGAATGTTTACTGTTGAATTCATAAGGTCCCAGGCTGACCCATTTGGTTGAGTTGTAGATAGATATCTGTCCTGGGTAAACCCTACCACCAAGATCTTAATACACAGAGAAGGCAACTGGGAAAGTACCACTGCCCTCTGCCACGCACCATGGAGAAGATGTTTAAACAGAGATTTCTATCTGAATGCCTACAACGTGATCCACTGATGGGAGATTATGGTGTGGTTTCTTTTCCTGATGATGTTAGTAACTAAAGGACACCAACCATAAAGCAGCCTTCAGAATTCTCAGCCAAGGGATCATCTGGATTAAAAGCTATCACAGATCCTCTTCCTTAAACATCTTTCAAAATTCTCCCCAAGCCAGAGAGCATTGACCTGCTGTTTTATTGGAGAGAGAGGGGAACTCTTCATAATACCAATGAACAGCACTTTATTTTAAAGGGTCATAACTGATCCTAACGGGTAAAAGCTGTAAAAAGTGAGATTCATTAAAGTAGCAGGAAAATATACCGAGTGTCTTTGCATCAGTCAACTGAGATTCAGAACAAGGTTCACCCAAAAACAACCCTCCAACTGGTGATTCACATGGTCTGAGTTAAATAATAGAGCTGTCACTGGGAAACTCACTGAAAAGAAAATTTCTTCCTCTGCTGCTTTACTGGGTAGTGGAGAGTGAAGTTATGTGACCCCCAGAGAAAGAAGGCAAATGTGGGGTGCAGGTTGAAGGGGTCAGAGAGTAAAATCAGGCAAAAATGGTTTTGTCTTAATCTGAGAGGTCTTAAAGTTATGAAGAAACAAAGGAAGGCTTGGCACGCTGAGATCCATGATAAATAAAGCAATATGCAACCCCATGAAGAATAAGATGGCAGCAGAAAGAGTGTTGTTTCTGACCAGCTCTTTAAACCTACTGAAAAGCAAAGCACTTGCGATACTAAATAAGCCAGACATAAAATGTCCAGTGCAGTGTGGAGTATATTTTATTTTAAAAGAAGCAGCTCTGTACTCTCAGGCTGTGTTTATGTCTATGCCATCGCTCTGGCCATGGCAAGAGACATGACCAGCAGATGCAACTGAAGCAGATCAGTGAAGAGATCACCTTGGTGAAACTTCCCTTGGAGTTGGGATGCACACGGCTCTCAGAACCTTCACACTGCAGAGACAGCACATGGCCAGCCAGCCTGTCAGCCTGTTCACTCAGGCAATCTACAAATCCCTCTAGAAGATTCCACAGGGCACAGTCTGGCTTTAGTGGAAACCTAATTTAAAGTGATTCCCAGATGACCAGCCTGGAGCCATCCTCTCCTGAATGCAGAGAACCCTGAGGTATGGGGTTGCGGGGGCAAGGGGGCGGTGGGGGGGGTTGCATGTCTTCAGTCTGACATGAATATCAGCCACTTTGATTCCTCCTGGCAGGAAAAGCAGCCTTCAAATTTGTGCATATCTTCCTTTCAATATAATGAAGCATTCCATAAACTGAGCATCCCAGGACTCAATTATAAAGGCCAAATTGCTATTTTACTCACTAAGATAAATAGCTCTAGTCTCATCAATCTTGCCCTTTGTAATTTACCTTATCTGGTGGACTCTTCACAATAACCCTATGAGGAAAGCATTTGTTCTAGTCAGGGATCTGTTGGTCACAGGTAACAAAAGCTCAATTCAACCCAAGACAACAGGAAGGAATGGAGGTTGGGGGGATTGTTGCAAGGCTGTGGTGCAGTAGTGCAGTCTCACAGGAATCTAGGAAACATTGAACAATCAGGCCTTGGGACTTGCAAAATTGAGGTGGCTTTGTAAATTGTCACTCTCTACTTCCACCCCTTGCATCCAGTGACCCCCTGGTCTGTAGACTTCTTCTGGAGTAGGATCATGTGCTGAGAGCGCCACAAAGCCTGATTATCAGGGGCTAAGGTGACAGGCAGGCTTCCTGCCTGCAATGCAGGAGACACAGGTTCAATGCCTTGGTGGGGAAGAGCCCCTGAAGAAGGAAACAGCAACCCACACCAGTATTCTTACCTGAGAAATCCCATGGACAGAGAAGCCTGGAGGGCTACAGTCCATGGGGTTACAGAGTCAGACATGAGGCTAAAGAACAACAAGGTGAGAGGCAGATTGCCAGACCAGAAGGCATAGGCAAAGCGTTACCCCCAAGCGATTCTAGTGCACCACTATTAGCTCCTTTCATCACATAGGGAAACTGAGGTACATGAAAGTTAGGAGGGCTCAGTCCTATAGCAAGCAAGTGGCTCTCAGCTATCTGAGGGCTTGGGTGTTGTATTCAGACAGACCTAAATTGAAATCCTATAGTTTGCTTGCTGTTGGGTCCTAAACAGGTTACTTAATCTCTTTGCATTTCAATTTCCTCACTATCAAAATGGGCTTATGTCAAAGGCTCATTTTTAGGATTAAATTAAATGAGTATAATTGATGTAACCCATATAATTTAGTACCTGGAATAGAAGAGCAGGCAAAAAAAAAAAAAAAAGATACTAGCCTTTCCATCATCTATGGAACCCATGACCTAGGCTGCACCACAGTCTACCACTGAGTGTGATGGGTTCTGGGCTTCCTCAGTGGCTCAGCAGTAAAGAATCTGCCTGCAATGCCAAAGACACATGTTTGATCTTTAGATCAGAAAGATCCTTTGGAGAAGAGCGTGGCTACACACTCCAGCATTCTTTCCAGGAAAATCCCATGATCAGAGGAGCCAGTCAGGCTACGGGTCCATGGAGTCACAGAGAGTCAGCTACAGCTGAGCACACATGTACCCATGGTACGGGTTCTTCCTTCAAGTGTCTGTGTTGCCACTCTGACTTCCAGCTCCATGGAGGCAGTGTCTCATTCCTCTCGCATCACACCCTGGGCTGGCTAAGCACATTGGCAGTCCCTTCAAATTCTTGTAGAATTAAACCGGCTGAATCATTTCACAAGTCACTCTAGTCCCACAATCCCCTAAAGACGCCACGCCACCACTGTTTCATTGCCATTGGCATCTCTGGGGTACCAGCCTGGTGTTTTTCTCTTTTCCCGTCTTTCTGTCTTTCACGCAGCTCCACCTGGAGGCCAACGGCCTGAGTTTGTCATGAAGTCAAATTTATCACAAGAGAAAAATGTCCCCCAGTAAAGCAGGGCTGTTCAACTTCACATGACTACAGACAAAGAAAAGAAATCCTGGATTCTACTTGCTGGGAATGTTATTAGGGCATTTCTTTGTTGGGGTGAAGGGGGAGGGAGGGCGGGAAATCTTTATGTCAAGTGGGGATTTGGGGTAACATTTAAAGTAAAGGACTACACGAAAAGCAAGTCCAGTTAACCCTTGAACAGCATGCATTCGAACTGTGCAGATCCACTTATATACACATTTCTTTTTCAATAAATTTATTGGAAAAAAATTTGGAGATCTGCAGCAATTTGAACAAACTCACAGACAAACCACATAACCTAAAAAAAATTGAAAAAAAAGTAAGAAAAAGTAAGGTATGACATGAATGCATAAAATATAGAGAGACATACACATAACATACAAAATATAGGTTAATCAGCTACATTATCAGTAAGGTTTTTGGTCAAGAGTAGGTTATTAATAGTCAAATTTTGGGGGAGTCAAAAGTTATACATGGATTTTCCATTATGTGAGGATCGCTGACCTTCCCCTGTGTTCAAGAGTTAACCATATTAGAATTATGAAGACAAAATAAGAAGTGAAGAATTGCTTGCCTAAGGGTGACCTCACAATCCTCCTCCAGTTATTTGCAAAGTGAATACCAGCAGTGTGTTCCAAAAATCTCTTATGAGAGTGAAAGTGAAAGTGTTAGTCATGTTGGACTCTTTGTGACTCCATGGACTGTAGCCTGCCAGTCCATGGGATTTTCCAGGCAAGAACACTGGAGTGGGTTGCCATTTCCTTTTCCAGAGGATCTTCCCAACCCAGCCATTGCAGACAGACTCTTTACCATCTGAGCCACCAGGTAAGCCCTAAAAAATCTCCTAGACAAGGTGTTCACATTGAAGAGAGATATTCCACAAGGATGCATTAATGATAAGACGAGCTAGGGGAAGGGAACTTCTATTTGACAAATACTATCATGAGTCTGCACTGACCTATGCCCTTATAGTACTTCATTATTGTCCCTTCCCAACCTTGCAACATCAATGATGTTCCAGTATTACAGGTAAGGAAAACCAAAGGTAATACCCTCAGGCTATGCAATAAGTAAAGGATGTGCTGGAGCCCAGCCAGGGGGCTGCTGCAGACAAGATACCAGGTCAGTCTTGCTTCCCCAAATTGCTCATTTCTCTTTTTTGTGTTTCAGGCAACTCAGCTTGACTACCACTATCTGAGAGAGAAAACTGGTCCCTAACAGGACCAACATAGAGTAGAAGAAAGAATGGAGTTGTTGTTTAGGAACCAGCCACAATTGACAAACACTCATAAAGAAAGATTTGCACCACTAAGTTTTAAGGAGCTATTGAAAGATTGTTCTGTTAAGTATAAAATTATTAGCACATGGGCTTTTGGGTCAGACTGAACTGACCTGCCCCTCTACTATGTGTCCTTGAGCAAGTTACTCAACCTTGCTAAGTCTCAAATTCCTTAGTTTTAAAGGAGAATAATAGTTATACCTACCTAATGCTGCTGCTAAGTCACTTCAGATGTGTCTGACTCTGTGCGACCCCATAGACAGCCTCCTACCAGGCTCCCCCATCCCTAGGATTCTCCAGGTAAGAACACTGGAGCGGGTTGCCATTTCCTTCTCCAGTGCATGAAAGTGAAAAGTGAAAGGGAAGTCGCTCAGTCGTGTCCGACTCTTAGCGACCCCATGGACTGCAGCCCACCAGGCTCCTCCGTCCACGGGATTTTCCAGGCAAGAGTACTGGAGTGGGGTGCCATTGCCTTCTCCATACCTACCTCATAGATGTACTGTAAAGATGAAATGCAATAGACTTACAGAAAGTGTTCCTTGCTTAGGAAAATGCCTTGTGCATAGCAAGTACTCAAGAAATGCTAGCTATCATTAACAGTGGATAATTCTAAAGAAATGGGGATTAGTCACAGAAATTGTTACAAGACATCTATTTCTGCTTTATTGACTATGCCCAAGCCTTTGACTGTGTGGATCACAATAAACTTCTGAACAATAATATTCTGAAAGAGATGGGAATACCAGACCACCTGACCTGCCTCTTGAGAAACCTGTATGCAGGTCAGGAAGCAACAGTTAGAATTGGACATGGAACAACAGTCTGGTTCCAAATAGGAAAAGGAGTACGTCAAGGCTGTATATTATCACCCTGCTTATTTAACTTATATGCAGAGTACATCATGAGAAACGCTGGGCTGGAGGAAGCACAAGCTGGAGTCAAGATTGCCAGGAGACATATCAATAACCTCAGATATGCAGATGACACCACCCTTATGGCAGAAAGTGAAAAACTAAAGAGCCTCTTGATGAAAGTGAAAGTGGAGAGTGAAAAAGTTGGCTTAAAGCTCAACATTCAGAAAACTAAGGTTATGGCATCCGGTCCCACCACTCCACGGCAAATAGATGGGGAAATAGTGGAAACAGTGTCAGACTTTATTTCTGTGTGC
>NW_011494670.1:4330375-4334538 GCF_000754665.1 Bison bison bison | reverse complement strand
AGATCAGTCCTGGGTGTTCATTGGAAGGACTGATGTTGAAGCTGAAATTCCAATACTTTGGCCACCTGATGGGAACAACAGATTCATTTGAAAAGATCCTGATGCTGGGAAAGAATGAGGGCGGGAGGAGAAGGGGACGACAGAGGATGAGATGGTTGGATGGCATCACTGACTCGATGGACGTGAGTCTGAGTGAACTCCGGGAGTTGGTGTTGGACAGGGAGGCCTGGCGTGCTGCGGTTCCTGGGGTCACAATGAGTCGGACACGACTGAGTGACTGAAGTGAACTGAACTGAATGAAGAGATGTGAATCATTTATAAATAGTACACATTTGCATGTAGACAGTAATGAGATAATATCCTTAAATACAGTGTGTTTCTCTAAGAAGTCTGAACATATTACTTCCCACTGATCCTGAACCCCACCGTGTTACTTATTTATATTGCTAAATTGCTTAGCAACTCCCATTCTAGGCTTGAGTAGAGACATAAAATTTCAATCAAGAATAGGACAAAATACCACAAATGTTAAATAAACATGCAACTATCATATTAAATGTCAAACATAAAAATCACATTTATTTTAAAGTATCTTCCCAGGATTTGACTGTCTGTAAATTCAAATGGTTCTTCCTATGTTACTTGTGAGGTGAGGGCTTGATGTATTGGTAGAAATGTGGGGAGCATCTCAGGAAGGGTGTTTTGCTCCTTTTTTTAAGCACGTAAGGGATTTATATATATATATATATATTTTTTTTTTGGGGGGGGCGCATTTCTCTGCTTGTGGAATCTTAGTTTCCCCACCAGAGATCAAACCTATGACCCCTGTAGTGGAAGCACAGAGTCTGAACCACTGAAGTCCCAAGTAAGGAATTTAATTGTCTCATACAACAAGTTAGAAGCCTGGGGAGGCCAATTCAGGTCTGGAATGGGCAGCTAAACTTGTCTGCCAGCTCTGTCATCCTTATTGAGAAGATTTTGTGTCCCTGGCACCTGTAGGCATTGCTCCAGGAAAAAGGAAGGAAATGAAAGGCCAAAATGGCTTACAAGTCCAATTTTTCTAGATGCTCTGCCCAAGAAGTCTTCCCAGAAGCTCTTTAGTTAGGATTGGGTCCAAGGGAATCTGTCTCCCCCTGAATCTTGCAGCTGGGGTGTGTGTGTGTCTGTGTGTATACATCTTAGGAAGGAAGGAATTGCTCTGCTCCAGGTTCCAGAATCTGGTCTCATTAATCCTACACTCTCTTTCCTTCCTTTCAAACTTTGATTAACTCAACAATGATAGAGGGGAGAAAGATGACAGTGATAAACTCTCCCTTCAGAAAGAAATAGAAAGATTTACTTATTATGTTTTTGAGGACATGAATCCAGTCTTTGTCTCAGTTATTCTATTGAGCAGAGTAATTCATGAGCCTCCAACATCCACAACACCCTGAAATTTCATCTGCTACCAATATCCTTCTGCCAAGGATAATGTTCTCAGCTTTCTGATAACAGCCTTTCCCACTCTTCACATATCCTTCCTATTTGCCCCATCTGTAACCTTCCCTGGAGGAGCTCTTATTGGCATGCCATTCTAAATCCTGTTTTCAAACAAGGTAGGAAAAGCAGAAATAAGCAAATGTTAGATATTATGATTGACTTAGAAGGCATTAGTTAGGTTTTCCAACATGAATTTTTGAAGGCTGATCATTTGAATGACTATAGCAAAGACTCCAATATTGCTCTCTTTTTCAGGTGGAGACCTTTCCATGGTATATTCTTTTTATCTCTGTCTCTTTTTCTCCTTCTTGTCCCCCTGAATGCAGAACTTAGCATCAGGAGGCCCACCTCAAAGCTTTTCTCAGGTCTAATTTCTAGCATGATTAGTTTGGAGTCTAGGATAAAACACTTTACCATTCTTGGTATCTATTTTTCTATATATCCAGTGAAGTATCTGTATTAGGTACATGCCAAAGTCCTTTACAACTCCCAAATTTCTCACCCTTTATGCATCTGAGAGGGACTTTTACCTGTGGATAAACTGTAAAAGGTCACAGCAGCCTAACATCTACACCATAGCAAAAGAAAAAAAAAAGAAAAAGTACATTTCAAATATCATTAAAGATACTGAAGAGCTATGGATGCAAAGAGAATTAAATAAACTAAAATTTCTAAGTGAGCTTACATTACCAACTGTTTGCTTCCCAAGGAGCATTTGTCCATTTTGGGTACAAACTTAAGACTGGATTTAGGCCAAGAAGAAGGACTCTATTGGGAAAAAGAGCATACAGCAGAATACTTGGTGAAGGTATGAGACTGAAATAATGAATTAGAGAACTGTAAGACTCACTCCTGTCTGCTCAGAGGTGGTAGGGAAAATTTATGTGAGCTGAACCAGAAAGAGAAATTAAAAACTCTTACAGTCTGCAGTGCGTAGGAGACACAGTCCCACTAGAAATAATGGGTTTGAAATGAATGCACAACAGCTCTTCCTCTCAAATCATTTGCCAGACTTTGAACCTGTGTGAAGCAGAAATCTAAGCTATAAACCTGAGACCTCTGATGACCAGGACTTTTAGAGCTGAAGAGACAGGGGGCTGTTAGGTTTCCAATTGAAAATCCAAAAGAACTCTCTGCAAAGAACAGGGACAAACCAGAGGTGAACTGGACACAAAATACTGCAATTCAAACTCATATCCAACTCAATTTTTACCTATCTGCCTATCAGAGAAAAGGAAGAACCCTTGCTGGTAAAAGATTTCAGCCAAGCATTCTCCGATTTTTTTGTTTTGTGTTGTTTTTAATACTCAAAGTTTATGCTACAAGTTAAAATTACTAACATGAGAAGAGAATGGAAGATGTGATTGATAATCAAGAGGAAAAAAATTAAACAATAGAACCATATCCACAGATAATTCAAATATGGTAATTAGCAGAAAAGAATTTTAAATAATTAAGATTATTATACTAAAGAAAATAAAGGAGAAACTGATTAAAAGATTAAACATTTCAACAAAACTGACATGCTAAAAAAATCAAATGAGCATTCTGAAGTTGAAAAATACAATAATACATTATCTAAACCATAGAATTCACTAGATGAGTTTAATAGCATGTGGAACACTATATATTTTATTCAAAGACAAGATTAGTTTAAAAAAAAAGAAAGAAAGAAAAGGAAGAAAACCCAAACTGAAACACCAAAGTGTGGGGAAAGAGTGAGAAAAACAGAATGAAACATAAAAGACATGTGGAACATAGTCAAAAGATCCAATGCATGTATAATTGAAATCCTAGAGGGAGAAGAGACTAGAGATCTCTTCAAGAAAATTAGAGATACCAAGGGAATATTTCATGCAAAGATGGGCTCAATAAAGGACAGAAATGGTATGTCCCTAACAGAAGCAGAACATATTAAGAAGAGGTGGCGAGAATACACAGAAGAACTATACAAAAAAGATCTTCACAACCCAGGTAACCATGATGGTGTGATCACTCACCTAGAGCCAGACATCTTGGTATGCAAAGTAAAGTGGGCCTTAGGAATCATCACTACAAACAAAGCTGGTGGAGGTTACGGAATTCCAGTTGAGCTATTTCAAATCCTAAAAGATGATGCTGTGAAAGTGCTGCACTGAATATGCCAGCAAATCTGGAAAACTCAGCAGTGGCCACAGGACTGAGTCCATTTTCATTCCAGTTCCAAAGAAAGGCAATGCCAAAGAATATTCAACTACTACTACTAAGAGATGGGAATACCAGAACACCTGATCTGCCTCTTGAGAAATTTGTATGCAGGTCAGGGAGCAACAGTTAGAACTGGACATGGAACAACAGACTGGTTCCAAATAGGAAAAGGAGTACGTCAAGGCTGTATACTGTCACCCTGTTTATTAAACATATGCAGAGTACATCATGAGAAACGCTGGACTGGAAGAAACACAAGCTGGAATCAAGATTGCCAGGAGACATATCAATAACCTCAGATATGCAGATGACACCACCCTTATGGCAGAAAGTGAAGAGGAACTAAAAAGCCTCTTGATGAAAGTGAAAGTGGAGAGTGAAAAAGCTGGCTTAAAGCTCAACATTCAGAAAACAAAGATCATGGCATCCGGTTCCACCACTTCATGGGAAATAGATGGGGAAACAGTGGAAACAGTGTCAAACTTTATTTTTCTGGG
>NW_011494670.1:4256843-4330275 GCF_000754665.1 Bison bison bison | reverse complement strand
CATCTAATCAAGGCTATGGTTTTTCCAGAGTCATGTATGGATGTGAGAGTTAGACTGTGAAGAAGGCTGAGCGCCGAAGAATTGATGCTTTTGAACTGTGGTGTTGGGACTCTCAAGACTCTTGAGAGTCCCTTGGACTGCAAGGAGATCCAACCGGTCCATTCTGAAGGAGATCAGCCCTGGGATTTCTTTGGAAGGAATGATGCTAAAGCTGAACTCCAGTACTTTGGCCACCTCATGGGAAGAGTTGACTCATTGGAAAAGACTCTGATGCTGGGAGGGATTGGGGGCAGGAGGAGAAGGGGACGACAGAGGATGAGATGGCTGGGTGGCATCATTGACTAGATGGACATGAATCTGGGTTAACTCTGGGTGTTGGTGATGGACAGGGAGGCCTGGCGTGCTGCGATTCATGGGGTCGCAAAGAGTCAGACACGACTGAGGGACTGATCTGATCTGATCTGATCTGACTACTAAGTCGCTTCAGTTGTGTCCGATTCTGTGAGACCCCAGACACGGTAGCCCACCAGGCTCCACCATCCCTGGGATTCTCCAGGCAAGAACTCTGGAGTGGGTTGCCATTTCCTTCTCCAATGCATGAAAGTGAAAAGTGAAAGTGAAGTTGCTCAGTCGGGTCCAACTCTTCGAGATCCCATAGACTGCAGCCTACCAGGCTCCTCTGTCCATGGGATTTTCCAGGCAAGAGTACTGGAGTGGGTTGCCATTGCCTTCTCCAAAGAATATTCAAACTACCATATAATTGCATTCATCTTACACACTAGCAAAGTAATGTTCAAAATCCTTCCAACCAGGCTTCAACAGTACATGAACTATGACATTCTAGATGTTCAAGCTGGATTTAGAAAAGGCAGAGGAACCAGAGATCATATTGCCAACATTTGTTGGATCAAATTGCCCACTTTCATCGGATCATCAAAAAAGCAAGAGAGTTCCAGAAAACCATCTACTTCTGCTTTACTGACTATGTCAAAGTTTTTGTCTGTGTGGATCACAACAAATTGTGGAAAATTCTTAAAGAGATGGAAATACCAGACCACCTGACCTGCCTCCTGAGAGATCTGTATGCAGGTCAAGAAGAAACAGTTAGAACTAGACATGGAACAACAGACTGGTTCCAAATCAGGAAAGGAGTATGTCTAGCCTGTATATCGTCATCCTGCTTATTTAACTTATATGCAGAGTACAACATACAGGCTGGATAAGCACAAGCTGGAATAAAGATTGCTGGGAGAAATATCAATTAACCTCAAATATGCAGATGACACCACCATTATGGCAGAAAGTGGAGAAGAACTAAAGAGCCTCTTGATGAAAGTGAAAGAGGAGAGTGAAAAAGTTGGCTTGAAGCTCAACATTCAGAAAACTAAGATCATGGCATCTGATCCCATCACTCATGGCAAATAGATGGGGAAACAGGGGAAACAGTGACAGACTTTATTTTGGGGGGCTCCAAAATCACTGCAGATGGTGACTGCAGCCATGAAATTAAAAGACACTTACTCCTTGGAAGTAAAGCTATGACCAACCTAGACAGCATATTAAAAAGTAGAGACATTACTTTGCCAACAAAGGTCCATCTAGTCAAAGCCATGGTTTTTCCAGTAGTTATGTATGGATGAGAGTTGGACTATAAAGAAAGCTGAGCACCAAAGAATTGATGCTTTTGAACTGTGGTGTTGGAGAAGACTCTTGAGAGTCCCTTGGACTTCAAGGAGATCCAACCAGTCCATTCTGAAGGAGATCAGCCCTGAATATTCACTGGAAGGACTGATGCTGAAGCTGAAGCTCCAATACTCTGGCCACCTGATGTGAAGTACTAACTCATTGGAAAAGACCCTGATGCTGGGAAAGATTGAAGACAGGAGGAGAAGGGGTTGACAGAGGATGAGATGGTTGGATTGCATCACCAACTCAATGCGCATGAGTTTGAGTAAGCTCTGGGAGTTGGTGATGGACAGGGAAGACTGGTGTCCCGCAGTCCATAGGGTCACTAAGAGTCAGACACAACTGAGTGACTGAATTGACTAAGAGGGAGAAGAGAAGGGGAGTAGAAAAGAGCAATCATTGTAGTGATCAGTCAGTTCAGTTCCCAAGATTGGTCAAAGATATCAACCCACAGATCCAAGAACAAGGAACACTAAGAAGAATAAAAACAATGAAAACTACATCTAGGAGTATTATATTCAAAATGATGAAAGGTAAATACACAGAGAAAAAGATCCAAGGGAAAACAAAACAAAATACACTGCTTTCCAAGTGACAACATCAAGACTGAGAGCCGACTTTTCAGTAGAAACTATGGAAGCAGGAAGATAGTGTTTTAACATCTTTTAAGAGCTGAAAGAAAAATATTATATCAAGTGAAAAGATACTTCAAAAATTAAGCCAAAATAAAAATATTTTCCAACAAATAAACCTTGATGACTTTGTCTCCAGAGAATGCAACTATAAGATTTACTAAAAGAAAATTTTCAGACCAAAGGAAAATAATCCCACAGAGAAATATTGGACTTTGGGAAGGAATAAAGAACACTGTGAGTGAGTGAGTGAAAGTCGCCCAGTCGTGTCCGACTCTTTGAGACCCATGGAAACTGTAGCCCACCAAGATCCTCTGTCCATGCAGATTCTCCAGGCAAGAATACTGAAGTGGGTTGCCGTTCTCTTCTCCAGGGGATCTTCCTGACCCAGGGATCAAACCCAGGTCTCCCGCATTACAGGCAGATTCTTTACCATCTGAGCCACCAGGGAAGACTAAAGAACACTATAGCAGATAAGTATATGTATAAATATTTGAAAATATTGACTTTATGAAACAAAAGTAAAGAAATACTTATGACAGCATAACAAAGGAGTAAAATTATAAATAATATCACAGAGAACTTGAGGACCTAAATGAAGTTAAACTGTTACGAAGTTCTTAAATTACTTGTGAAGTGGCAAAAATACTAACTTAGGATATATATTGAGAAGCTAGAAAGACATACTGATTCTCTAGGTGGAAAGCTATAAGAAAATCAAAAATTATAATAAAAAGCTAATAAAAGAGAAAACGGAATGTACATACTTAATTCAACTGCAGGTAGGAAAGGAGAAACAGAAAATAGTGTAAACCAACTATTTCAATAATTACATAAATAAATGGGATAAACATTCCAATCAAAAAAAAGAATGAATTTTTTAGAGTACATGATTCAATTATAGGTTCTTTTTTCTGGCTCTGCTGGGTCTTCACTGGCGTGTGAGGGCCTTCTCTGGTTGCAGTGTGAGGGTTTCTCACTGCAGTGGCTTCCTGTGTGTGGAGCACTGGCTCTGGGCACTTGGGTTTCGAGAGTCGGCAGCACGTGAGCTCGGTAGTTGTGGCACATGGGACCAGCTATCCTGTGGCATGTGAGATCCTAGTTCCTGGATCAAGGATCGAACCCACGTTCTCTGCATTGGCAGGCAGATTCCTAACCACCAAACCACCAGGGAATCTCTAAAGGTTCTCTGTAACAAAAATATTTAAAACCTTGATGTACTTATCTCGTAGTCAACAAGGCCTAGGAGATGAAGTGCCCTGGGTTTGAATTCTAACTTCTAATTATAAACTGTTTGAACATAGATTAGTTATGTTCACTGACTAACTGAATCTCTCTCTCCTTATCTATATTAAAGGGGCAATAGGGCCTATCTGCTAGCATTTGTGTGAGAATGAAATAAAATTAACAATAAAAGCTAGGACAGAAGACCCTCAGTGAATGATAGGTGTTACTGTTTTATAATCACCATCACCTACCAGCCCAGTCTCTAATACTGTGGTTAACGACTTAGGTGCTAAAATTACAATTCTTAGCTTTTAATTTCTGCTCTGCCTGTTATTTAGCATGTGATCTCGAGTAAGTACTTAAACCTAAACTCCATACATCTTGATTTCCTCACCTGTAAAATGGGTACTTTGAGATTTGTGAAGTTAAAATGAACTCACCTATTAAGCTATCACACATTGCCGTTGTGTGTGAAAGGTAGGTGCTCTCTACCCAGCAACCAAAGTGACTATTAAAATGTGTGATAATGTCAATCATTTGCTCAAAAGCTTCCAATGTCTTCTCATTGCACTTAGAATAAAAGCTAAAATCTTTACAGTCACTTCCGAGGTCCCTTAAAATCCATTCCTCCTCTGAACTCATCTACTAGTTACCCCTTGCTTACTCTGCTCACTTCAGACACACTGGCCTCCTTGTACTTCCTCAAACAAGTCAGTAACACTGTTGTCTCATGGTCCTTGCACTCTCAGAGTCTTCGTCTTGGAGAGCTCTTCCTTCTGCAGTCACCCACCGACTTCTCAGACTGCTCTCCCCCTGCCACTTGCTCCTTCACCGCTGCTGGGTCTTCTTCAAATATATTAGTCAGGGAAGGCAGATGGAACAATACTATGTAAAAGAGCACTTTACTACCCACTTCACCCCACCTCCCTAGCTTACTGCCTTAGTTTGCTTTTCTTTTTTGCAGAAATCACCATGTTACATTCCTTTCTATTATAATTCTTTATTAATTTATCATATGCCTTCCCTCATTACAACATAGGTCCATGAGGGCAGGGATTTTTGTCTTTGACCAATGCTGTAACCCCAACACCTAGACAGCCACCTGACACATAGTAGGCACTCAAGAATATTTATTAAATAAGAGAGTTTTAAAAGTTACTCATTATATTCTTATTACTAGTATTATTGGATTGGCCAAAAAGTTCATTCAGGTTTTCTGCACCATCTTACAGAAAACACAAACAAACTTTTTGGCCAATCCAATATTTACTTATTTGATTATTTCTTCCTCTTCTTCCTTCTTTAGTAACTACTGGAGGCATGGAGCCATCCCTGAACTCAAGACATAGCTCAGCTTAGTCACTACTTCCTCAAGGAATTCTCTTGAATTCCCTGTCATTTCTCATGTTCTGCCTTCTTACAACACTGATCTCTGTTGTGTGATTCTTCAGTTTGAGCCTATCTTTTCTACTAGAGTTGTATCGCTAGGGACCTCATCAATTTTGCTCACCTCTGTATTCCCAGTACTGAGTACAGAGCTTGGCATGTAAAATAAACTCAATAAATAATGAATGAATAGTCAGAATAGGCTCTTGATTTATTTTGCCTACTGTAAAACTAATTTTGCACATTACTTGACCATTCTGGCTGTGCTTTGTTTAGGGTATGTTCATGATTGATAAGCCTTGGCATTTACTATGCCATTTCCTCACTGATGTTGAACTGCATAACTTAAGCCAACCTGTGTTCTGACAGATATTCACAAATGTTTTTCCTTGGTTTGTATGCAGAGTAGAAGATGAAAGAGCAGTAGGTTGCCAGTTAGCAAAAATCCATTTGCTCCTGCTCAGATCTGTGAAAGTATCCAATTAATATGATGCATTAATATTTCACAATAAGGAGGAACTTGGAAATCAGTCTAGTAATAAAAAGAACAAGTGAAGATAGACACATTCTTCTTTATTGGGATGGAGGAATTATGGCAACCATAGCGCAGGTAAGAAAGAATGGTCATTTATTTGGAGCCTGTCATATGCCAAACTCCATTCAAGATACTTTGCATTTATGATCCCATTGGATCCATATCCAATGGATATGTGGTTGAGAAGGGAAGATGTTGGCAAATGCGGACATATCTGTGTAAACTTTTATGTGTACATATATGTGGGTGTTTGAAATAAGCAGTCTCTAGCCCTGTCTTTGCTTCATATTCGTTGTGCAAGCTTAAGCAAGTCAGTTAATGCCCCTGAGCTTCAGTTCCTACATTTGTAAAGTGTGGATCAAAAGACCCATCTCACAGAGCTGGTATTAAGATCAAATAAAATAATGAATATGAATGTTCTTTGAAAATAAGTGTTGGGGTGGGGGCGTAGGGTGTTACAAGGATCAAAGCAACAATCTACTCCTTTGGATAGCATGATGTTTTTGCATTTTCCCTGATGAAAACTAGACCTGGGGTAAAGTCATATTATATCAGGCTATTACCTATTCATTTATTGCATTTCAATCTAATAAATATTTTAAATATCTGTTATGTGCCAGACTCCATAAGGCCATGGAGAATAAAAGGGATGAAACACGATCCTGCTTCCAGGAGTTCACACTTCAGAAGAGGAAGCATATGTGTATAAAAATAACTATACAGTTCAAGGGAGAATATGCACAATGCTATGCATGTAGATATCAGGAAATCACATCAAATAATTTATACAATAACTGTATCCTGAATACCAGCTGTGGACCAGGTACTGTTCTACAACCCAAAGAGACAGGAGTGAACAAGAAAGATAGGGAGCCTGTTTTCCTGGGGCCAACTTCTGATACATGAAAAAGGATAAACAGTCCAATTCCAGTTAACTGCTGTGTTGAACAGAAAACAAGGTGATGTGATCCTGAGTTCTGGAGGAGCAGAGGGCGGTCAGTTAAGGTCTCTGATATCTCTGATATCCGAGCTGAAACTGGAGCTGTGCCAACAGGGCAGCTTTGAGAAGATCTTCTGAAAGGGAGTTCTGCACAGAGAGAAAAGCAAGTGCTAGGAGCTCGTGGGTTTAAGGCTCTGACAGAAAGTGAGAAGCTCTGGTGAGATGACAAGGGGCCAGTGGGGGTGGAGCGGCCAGCTCACACACTGCATTTTGGCTGTGGTGAAGACTTTGGGGTCTAATCCATTACAATGGGTAGCCAGGGAAGGTTTTACAAAGAGCAGAGATACAATCTGAGATCTGATTTATGCTTTAAAAGAGCACTCTTGTTGCTAAGTGGAGCAGGTCGACTGCAGTGGGGAGAAAGAAAATCCAGGAAGCCTAGACAAGATGGTATTTTATCCAGGTGAAGGATAACGAATGGCAACTTGTAACTAAACTAGAAGCAGTCTAGATGGGGAGGAAGGGACAGATGTAGAATATGTTTTGGAGTGGAGCCAACAAGAATGTGAGGAAGAAAAAGGTTTTTTCTAAATGAAGAATGCTTCAGCTTCTATCTTTACTTCAAAATCCTTTAATGTCAAACAACAAATATGTCTAATGTATATTGAAGCTAATATTAAAATACTCTGGTTGTTTAAAGTTTCTCTATGATAAATATGGTTATTCAAGAAAGTTGTTAAAAATAATAGAAAAAATTAAGAAAAATACATAAATACATCATATAAAACATGCTGTGCACACATCTAAGACTAGAATGCTTAAATTTTTACCCCCAGAACTATGACTTGATCTTGTGCTTCTGAGGAGGCAGTGCTGTATCAGATTTTGCCTCTGTCTATAGCATCTGTCAACAACCGAAAATAGTTCGACAACTTAAACACAAGAGCTAGGTGTGAGCATTTCTTTATATCGGAGAAGGCAATGGCACCCCACTCCAGTACTCTTGCTTGGAAAATCCCATGGACGGAGGAGCCTGGTAGGCTGCAGTCCATGGGGTCGCTAAGAGTCGGGCACGACTGAGTGATTTTACTTTCCCTTTTCACTTTCATGCATTGGAGAAGGAAATGGCAACCCACTCCAGTGTTCTTGCCTGAAGAATCCCAGGGACGGGGGAGCCTGGTGGGCTGCCGTCTATGGGGTCGCACAGAGTCGGACACGACTGAAGTGACTTAGCTTAGCATAGCATTTCTTTATATATTGGAGATGACTTCCACCGATTGGGGAAAGTGGGAATGTCCAGTATTCCAGTATGTCAGGGACTGGATCGAGCACCTGGACATTTCACCAAGGCCTTAAATATTATACATGCAATCACACAGATTGCTGTAAATGCGGGAGAAGGGAGTTTGTAGCTATTTACAGCAACTGTCTGAGCGAGGCCTGAGTAACACAGTCACTTAGGGAAGCTAGGTTAGAAACCTTAGTCCACAGGCAGTCAAGCTCTGGATGGTTAGAAGCGGCCAGTGCCTCTCTGCATCTACAGGAGGCCCCCCGCCCCCATGACGGTTCTGCCTTTCGGGTCCTGTCGATTTAAACAGACGTAGGATTCCATAGAGGTTAAGGAGTGGGCGGAGTGAGTCCTTGGGGGGTCCCCCAGGGGAATGAGTTCTGCAGAGCTCAGTGCTGCCACCAACTGCAGGAGTGTATCCTCCCACTGCTCACCCCACGCGGATCTGAGGCCGGATGAAGCCGGGACCAGCCAGCGAGGCTGTACTGTGGCGTGCATCATCTCCTTGCAGCATCCTCTCCCCTGCCGCGGCTGTAATGGATCTCTGCGTCCTAAAAGAGGAAGATAATACTGGGTTTAGCTTATAAATAGATGGTTGTACGCTCTCCCTGCAATGCATTGATTGAGAGAGCCAAGCTGACTATTGATCTAATTTTAACTTACGTTTTAGCTCGCAGCCTCTCCGCCTCCCTGTCGCAGTTTGGTGGAGTGCAGGGCTCGACTGCCTCAGGCGACCGCCAGGGGGCGGGCCGCTCGTGTTCCTGCCACCCTACCCGTCTGGCCTCTGTTTACGCAGGATACAATGCCGGCCTTTATTGGGTTTGAAAAATAGGAGTTTGATTTTCCTGCGCCGGGATGACCTCATCACTCATGAAAGTCGGAGGGAAGTGGGGAATTGGATGACAAGCAGTCGGGAAAATAAAGCTTGCATTTCACCTCCTCCCACTCCACCACCTACACAGAGTAATCCGGTGTGCTTCTCATTTTAAAACCACGTTGCTGAGGCCGGGAAGTGGGGGAGGGCGGTAGGAGTGGAATGTTAAGTAACCAGACATTGTGTGTTTTGTTTAAAAGGTTAGTATCACCTCCTCTCTGCCTACTAGGGTTCCCTATGGAGCTGTCACCAAATGCCAGTGCATCAACACTCTCTAGGAAAGAGTGACTTGAGTTTAAAATTTTTAGTTATTCCTAAACTCGATTCATCTTGCCAGTTTAAATAATGGTCATCCGCAATTTTATACTGCTACCTTGTACATTTCAGATCTGCTTACAGCTTCAGTTGAACGGGATCGACAATTAAAATCTATCACATTTTTGTTGCCACTTTGGGGACCACAAAGTATAGGGTAGGTAGACTATAATGTAATGGGAAGGGAGATAGAAAAAGAAAAAAGCCTCCTCAGAAATCCCCCAGTCCTGGACCTTGGTATTTGAACTCTCCTCCTGAGGTTAAGTGAAACATAACAATAGGAGCTAATATTTGTTGACTTAAAAAAAATGCTCAAGGTGAGAGATGAGAATTTTTTACTTTGGGCAATATGAGGACTGCAGCCCAGCACCTCAGATAGCGCTGAGAAACTGTTCCGAAGAGGTAGGAGGGAAGGACAGTATATATGTGATTTTGGTAATGGGAGTACTTGCAATCAAGCGCATATTTTTTTGTAGAAAAGTTTCTGCTGACCTCATGAAACTTCAGATAGTCACGAGAAACAGTTGCACCATGAAGGATTTTAGTGTTTTTCTAAATATGAGAAGACATAAGAATCAGGCTCATAAAATCAGCTCCTGGGAATATCTATCTGGGACCTATCCTGCTAGTTTCCTGGAGCACAGAGTGCCTCATTTCCACCTCTCCAACCTGAACTCCTTTCATGGAGTGTTGGTCAGCAGCTGCAGCAGCACATACTTTAATCCCTGTGAAGGTAGATGGCAAACCAATTGTATTTATCAGACACTTGCTATGTGTCTGGCACTGTACCAGCCATTTCACCTTTGCTACGTCCTTAAATTCTAAAGACAACCTACCAGTTAAGTTCTGTCATTATCCCCATTTTAGGATTGAAGAGATTGAGGCTAAATTACTTCCCCAGAGTCAGATTAGCTAGGAAGGGGCAGAGACAAGGTTCAAGGTTCAGTACTGACTGACAAGTCAAGAGCTTGAGCTCTTGATCACCATGTTATAGCTCTTGAAAGCCTGCCTACCCTTGGCAAACTCGAAAAGTTTCTGCATCCCTAAGCAAAGGAGGATACATGTAACAAGAGGGTGACAACCTTCAGATAAGACCTGCCAAGGCCAAAACCAAAAGATTCTTCATAGGTAGGGCTCTTGAGAAAGTGAGAAATGTACAGAGAGGTTATCATCTTCAGCATCACTCATGCCAAAGCTTATAAGAGGGAAATAGAGTGACAACAAGAAGGGATGCTCGTTTGGTCAGTCATTCAACAAATATTTGCTCATGGTGGACTGGTCTTTGTGGTGAGCACTGGTATATCATGGTGAAGATGACAGACACGGTCCATCCTTTCCTGGAAATTCTTGAGGGAGAGGTTTATAAATAGGAAAACAAGGAAATACATAATTATAATTGGTGATGACTGTAAAAAGAACATGAGTTATTTGGGGAGAGGGAGATGAGGCAGGCCTGTCAGGGGAAATGACATTCCAGCTACAACATGAGTAGGAATTAGCCGAGTGAATGACAGGTATGAGTGTATTGTGGACAGACATGCGGAGGCTTTAAGGAGGATATGGTGTTGGGAACACAGTGATCAAGAGGAGAGGGATTGTGAGAAGAGCCTGGAGCGCTCACATAAGGTCTTTTGCTCCAGAGTGAGGATTTTGAACATCATCTTAAGTGCAATGGGAAGACCCCTTGAAGAGTTTTAAGCATGAGGGTGAAGTGATTTACTATAGAATGATCACTTTGTGATGGGAGAATGGAAGGCAGATAGGATAAGGTATTGGGCGTAGGGAGATCATTAGGAACTCAATGCGGTAGCTCAGGTGGGAGATGATGGAGCTTTCACAAGGTCTGGCATGATGGAAGAGGAGGGAAGTGGATCGACTAGTTGGGGTTTTGGTGATGGATAGGAGAGTTGAGGGAGAGAGAGAGGTCATAGATCTCTCCCAGTTTCTGGCTTGAGGCACAGGATTGAATGAGGCATCGTGTATAAATCCAGTAGACATGCAAAGAGGAGCAAACCGGGGCAACAATTGGTTTGGGCCTTTCTTATTTGAAGAACAAAGGCTGCTGACCACCAGGCAGAAAGAAGACTTCAAAGGGAAGCTTTGAGTGAAGTCATTTCTTTATGGAAATGACCTTGTTGTTGTGGCCTTCACACTTGACAGGTAAGCTTTAAAACTGTTGTGAGTAAGATGGTATAAGAAAGCAATGAGGTGGTGGTATATGTATTTGCTTCTATTATGAAACTTGGAATCTGTGAGCTTCAAAAGAAACTGAGGAAAACAACCAGCAGCAACTCTTGACTTATAGGATTCTCGAGACTAGGCAATGGCTCTGCGGTTTACAGCCCCGCATGGGAGGAGCATCACCAGTATCAGAGTTGGAAAGGGTCACATTACCCCCAGTAGGAAACTAAATACCTACAGAGATGAATGATCCTGTCCAAGATCTTGCAGCAAATCTGTAAGTGAACAGAGGAAGAGAACAAACAAACAGGGCTTCTGCTTCTTTCCCATGCCGCTCTGCCTCTCAGAGGTTAAGGTTTTTTTTCTGGGCACACAAATCTTCTGGTTCATCAAGGGAGGTTGCTGGGCTGCTAAAATACTGGGCATACACTTTGATCCAAATTCTGTGAGAAATGCAAGCCTCTGGAATCTCCCCAGCATCCTGCAATTCTTCCAGACAAGAACCAAAACTTCCCTTACCATTTCTTGGCACTTGATCAAGCTGCTTGAGGTACCCAGCTCCTGGCAACAGATCGTTCTTTCCTGAGTCAGAAGAGAGGATGGATTATTTCCTTCCCTCAGAGATTGTAGGATGCATTCTTGCCCTTGTGGGAGGCTCCCAATTATGAAGGAAGAGTTGATCACCTGCTATGCACCAGAATCTTTGCCTGCGGTGCTCTTCTGAGTTAAACACGAGCTGCTCCTCTCCTTAATTCCCACTCTACTTCCGTGCCTTTTTTCCTTTGGAAATTTTAGAACAGGACTGAAACTGGAAATCATTTTCCTATGCTTTCCTATCCTATTCTGCTTTAGAATCATGGAAATGTCTCTTTCTTTTTCCTAAGTTATGTGAATACCTGAGATGTGATCAATTGTCTGACAAATTTGACTTGTTTAAGAGTAGAAACATGATCAAAATTTGCTGCTTTCAAGGTGAAGCAAGAAAGGTGAAAGTGGTTTAAATCCATTTATCTATCACATAATTTTGAAATAAAGTTTTTCTCAACTATGATTAGTGGTGATATTTAATAACTATTGATCTTAGGTGTTAGACATAAACAGTCCTGTTTGCTAAAATGCACTCGTTTCTTTCAGTCTGTTCAAGTGGTAAATGTTTGTGTGTACATATAAATTTTTTCCACTTTTGTTGAGATCTAATTAATACATAGCCCTATATACCTTTAAGGAGTATAGCATAATGATTTCAATTGGTAAATGTTATTATCCTTATTTATACAAGTTTCTTCTGAAATATTTAATCTCCAGAATTATCAGTCTCTGCTGTAAAATTTAATGGCAGTAGTTTTTTAAAGAAAGATACATTCTAAAGTATGATTTATAGGAAAGCAACTGAGGGTATTTCTCAGCAGAGATGTACATTTATGAAACAGGAAACAGTCATAATGATGCTTTAACTAAACAACTAGGTGAAAACAATGGCATGAGGAGAGACTTAGGAACCATTCCTATAGCATAGACTTTAATCAGAAGACTATTCATCATTTAATCAAGTCATCTAAATGCTGAAGGATGCTTCATCATTTAGCCTTAGTTTCTTTTTTAAAATCTTTTCCACATTGACTAAAGGAGGCTTAATTTTTTAATTTGTACTTTTCTGCATTTTATTATTTCTAAAATGCATATATGTGACTTTTACTAAGAGAAAAAACAAAAGCATTAAAGATAATTTATCCCACATATAGATAAATAGGTTATATAAAATCTCAAAATCAGAGGATTGTTGCATAGTGGGAGGATGCTTCTTTGGTATTAATCTCCAGCAAAAGTGATTCGAGGGAAAAAGTACCTGTCAGAGCAGAGAGATCGTATGAGCAAGAGGAAGAGCTCTGGAGCTGAAAATTCTGCCCTTCAATAGAAAAGTGTTTATTCTTTAATATCAGAGCATAGGGGCTTCCCCAATGGCTCAGCAGGTAAAGAATCTACCTTCTATGCAGGAGACACAGGAGACGTGGGTTCGATCTCTGGGTTGGGAAGATCACCTGGAGCAGAAATGGCAAGCCACTCTACTATTCTTCCCTGGGAAATCCCACAGACAGAAGGGCCTGGCAGCCTACAGTCCATGGGGTCACAAGGAGTCGGACATGACCGAGCACCATGGCACATCAGAACATAATGACAGTGATTTGTGATTCATACAAGATGTACACTGAAATGACATTGCTTTGAATTCTTTCTCCAGTGGAGGCTGGGCCTGTGCTGGCCCTGAACATACCCATTAAAAAGAAGGATTAGTCTACCTGGGATTAGGCGTCCAGTTTGTGACTATGCAATACAACAAGCTAACTATCCTAATTAGAATTATAGTCCATGCCCTTGACCTCATTAACAGAGAGTGACCCTAACTGTTTACCAGCAAGCCAAAACATTGATAACCTAAGCTGCACAGATTAATGAAGGAAAAGGACACACTGCTCTGTGGGAGCAGACCTTTCCCAGACAGACAGTGGGTGAGCAATGGCAGTCTCCTTCTGGATATTATAAGCAAATGAATTATTAAGAACAACTGAACAAACAAATAGAAGCTTCTTTGCTCTGCTTTTCATGCTGCTTATCTAGTGTTGGCAATCTGCTCACTGATGAGAAAATATTTTTTCGCAACAAAGTTTTGGGAGGTCCCATTATTTTCATGGCCATCTTGATAGCCTTTAACGTGTTCAAGCACAAGAACAGTGCTTGAAACCTCTCTGCCTGCTATGCACCTGTGTCTTGTCCCTTTTTCTGTTGTTGTTGGGGAACTGAATTTGACTTCTTGATGCTAATTAAGGAAGAAGATTGAGAGTGAAAATGCTTTAAAATTCCTTCCTGTTTTATTATTGTGTCCAGGCAAAAACACGTTTTCATACATATATATGTATAACTGAGTCCCTTTGCTTTCCACTTGAAGTTGTCACAACATTGCTAATTGGCAGATTCAATCCCTGGGGCGAGAAGGTCCCTGTGTGTACTCCAGTATTCTTGCCTGGGAAATCCCATGGACAGAGGACCCTGGTGGGCTACAGTTCATGAGTCAGACTCGACTGAGCGACTGAGCACACGCGCACACACACACACACACACACGCACACGCACAATCGGCTATACTCCAATGTAAAATAAAAAGTTTTTTTTAAAAAAGTCTTTTCTACTTTTCAATCATTTTAACTCTCCCCTCTCTGCCTTTTATTCTTTTTGTTTGGAGCTGTGATTCCCAGAGCTTTTTCTGCAGAAATCACGTAGGCATATGCCACTTTCTCTAGGAGAATAGAGGTAAGATGGGCAGCAGGATATTTGCCGTCCTCCTCCTCACCTGCTCTGTCCCCACACTGAAAGCCTGTGGGAATGTGTGGGAATGAGAGTGACCTTACCACAAAGATCATCTTACAGCCACTGCAATTTTCATGAAAAGCACCCTATTTGGAAACGTCATAACTTTATTACGTATAACAAATTGCCTGTGGCAAACTCCACGGCTGACTGGGCAGCCTGTCCCAACACTGCACTTGGGAATTAGAGCAGGAATATATTGCCATTTTTAAGATGAAGACAGGGACAGAGTCTGTAGGATCTTGCCACAGAGGCAGGCCTCATCAAGCATAGTATCTCCTATTTAGAGCAGATGTTTCTCCATGAGGTAGTGTTCAATCTGTAAGAGAGAAAATTAACTCCGATCTGATACAAAAGAAAATAAATACAATGTGCAGACATACTGAAACAATCCGGCTTATGATAGCACATATTCATACAGGGGGGCTTCCTTGGTGCTTCAGCGGTAAAGAATCCACCTGCAATGCAGGAGCCACAGGAGACACTGGTTCAATCCCTGGGTCAGGAAGATCCTTGGAGGAGGGCATGGCAACCCACTGCAGTATTCTTGCCTAGAGAATCCCATGGACAGAGGAGCCTGGCAGGCCACAGTCTATGGAGTCTCAAAGAGTTGGACATGTTGGAGCAACTTAGCACGCATGCATTCACAAAGAGAAACAGCATCAATCCAGAATCTTATCTTTTAATGATGTGGTTTCCTCTTTACAATGAAGGCAATAATAGTACTTACCTCATAGAACAGTTAATACCTGTGAAGCAGTGCAAATGCTGCCTATCATATAATAATCTCTCAGTAAAGGTTCATTCCATCATTAATATTATCATGACTTGGACACAGCCATTTTTGAAATTAAACTGAGGATAAACTCTAACATTGCTAGTACTGCTAATTTTACCAGCACTAGTACATCATGGACTGTAATCTGCCTCCGTTCATTGAATTCTCTGGGCAAGCATACTGGAGTGGGTTGCCATTCCCTTCTCCAGGAGACCTTCCCAATCCAGGAATCGAACCTGCATCTCCTGCATTGCAGGCAGATTCTTTACCATCTGAGCCACTGATGATGATGTTGGATTCATGATCACCAAAAAAGAAGACTTAGCTTCAGAACAAGGGACCAGGCTTGAACACTCGAGAGCTTTTGTGTAGCAGAGTTTTATTACAGTAAAAAAGGACAGAGAAACCTCCTGACATAGACATCAGAAGGGGGATGGAGAGTGCCTCACCCTCGCCAGTTTTATCAAGGCCTTACATACTTTTACCAGACTCACTCCCACAACATATGTTTTAAGATAACAAGATTAGTCAGAAGGTTCTTGTTAAAAAAGAGAAACATGTCCTGAGCAAGATACATTGTTGTTGTATAATCCTTAGTACAGAGTTTAAGATGAGTGGTTTTTTTGTGTGATCATTAGCTCTGGGGTTAAAGAAAATATGTGACTAAGAGAAAGCAATGTAGGGGAAAAAAAAGTTTGTCCTTTTCTCCTCCTTGAGAGTACCAGACCCTCTCTCCTCCTCGATGGTTCTGGACCCCTTCCTCCTTGAGGGCCCCAGACTCCTTATCAACCTATGTAAGCATTAGCTATCTCACCATTAGGGAAGCTCAAATTCACCCTGAAAGTGAAGTTGCTCAGTCGTGTCCGACTCTTCAAGACCCCATGAACTGGGGCCTACCAGGCTCCTCTGTCCATGGGATTTTCCAGTCAAGAGTACTGGAGTGGGTTTCCATTTTCTTCTCCAAGGGATCTTCCCGACCCAGGTATCGAACCCACGTCTCCTGCATTGTAGGCAAATGCTTTACCATCTGAGCCACCAGGGAAGTCCAAATTCACCCTAACTATGACATAATACTGAAAGGGAGGTGGATTTAAGGCCATCCTTTTAACCAGTTCAGATAATTGCTGAGCCTGAATAGAGGTTTAGTTGAATAGAAAATTAACCTTTAAAAATTGTTCATTTCTAGTGGGAAACATACATTGGCACAAACCTTCTGAAGAGCATTAAAAAACTTAAAATTTGAATACTCTATATCTCAGCCATCTCTTAACTGTGAATTTATCTTATGAAAAGAATTAGAGATGTGTGAAAAGATGTACATCTAAGATGCTTTATCAAATTTATTTATAGTACTGAAAACCTGGAAGAGCCTTAATGTCCAACAATGAGCTACTAGTTAAGTAAAATATGTACATTTAAATGATAGAAAGCTGTGCATACATTAAAAATTATGTCATGGAAGACTGTATAGTGACATGGACAAATGTTTCCGATGTAGCCCAGTGAAAAGAGCAAATTGCAACACAGTATATTATAAAAATACTATTTGCATATAAATATAACAGACTGAGGTGTACCAATGCAAATTTTTTTAAATGAAGCTTGTTGCTATATTCTCAAAACTTTAATTTTCCAATCTACCAATCCAATGTGTATACCATTATGCAGGGTATACATATTTTTGGCCTATTCTTTGTTAAATCTTAGTCTGGTCCCCTGGTCTTTATAATCCAATCTGGTTATTAGAGTCCTAGGCTCTCTTGTTGACTTTTTTTTCAAAGTACTATATTATTAGCTGTCACTATTCATAATTTCAAGCTTTCTCTCTCTGAACCAACACTGTCTACTCCATCTTCACCAACTCCAAGCAGAGCAGAGGAGAGAAATCCTCTTTTTGTTTTTGCCTGAGAGCACAGTAGTGGGAGACTTGGTTCGGACCTGGGGCCACCTTAAAGTATTTTCACAGCTCCTGCTGCTCTGGAGTTTCAGTATGAGCCAGATGCATGTTTTCCTGAGACCATATTGCGTTCCACAATAGCCCCTTCACAGAACACTCCTTCACCGTGTAGGGACAGCTGTGAGTCCTTTTGCTCCACACTCCGGAAGCTCTACACTTCCTACCTGTCTGTTAATCTCTGTGCTCCTGTAAGACCGTGGGATCTTCTTCCATGTTCTCCTCATGGAGAACTGGGAAAGGTATATCTCCTTTGTCCTCTCTCTTCCAGGAACACTCCAAGATCTGTCTGAGTTCTACTAGCATTGATCATCTCATCACCTGATTTCCTGAGTAGGAGCCCCCATCTTTAAGGGTCACATGTCAAATAGCTACCTTGCCCCCTGGGGATGGGATGGGTTGGGATGGTGGAAGGGCCATGGAGCCAGGAAGACAATTTCTCATCCCTGAAGGATCTCAGAGAATCATCCTCAGAACTCCAGTCAAGCGTTCTCAATTAAAAAAAAAGTTTCAGGTATATTTACATAAGATAAAATGCTCCACTGTAAATGTAGAGTTTGATGAGTATTACCAAATGCAAACACCCATGTAATAACCACAGTCAAGCTACAGAATATTTCATAGATCCAAAAAGTCCTCTCTTCCCTCTTCAAAGTCAATTGCTGCTCCCTTGTCTTAGGAAACTGCGGATCTGCTTTCTATCCCTTGAGATTTGCTAGAATTTCATGTAAGTGCTATAATACAACATGTACTTCTTTGGCTAAGCAAAGTGTTTCTGAGACTCATCACATTTTTGTTGTAATTTGTTTCTTTTCATTGGCAATATTTCGTTATGTGGATATATCATAATTTGCTCCTCTATTCACTTGTTGATGTATATTTGGGTTGTTTCCAGTTTGGGGCTATTTCAAATAAAGCTGCAATAAACATTCATGTACAAGTCTTTGTGTGGATATCTGTGCTCATCTCTCTTGGGTAAATACCTAGGAGTGGAATGATTTGGTCAAAGGATAGTGTATGTATAAATTTCTAAAACTGCCCAACTGTTTTCCAAAGTAGTTGTACCATTTTTTTCATTCTTATTAAAAGTGCATAAAAATTCCAATTTCTCTACATCATTTTCAGTACTTCTTTTTGTCAGTCTTTATAATTTCAGCCTTTCTAGCAAATGTATAGTGGTATCCCATTGTGGTTTTAATTTTCATTTTCTGATGACTAGTGATGTTGAACATCATTTTGTGTGTTTATTAGCCATTTGTGTGTCTTCTTTGGTGAAGTACCTGTTCAAATCTGTTGCCTATTTTTTTAATAGAATTTTTATTTTATAATAGCTTTTTTATCTATAGAAAAGTTAAAAAGATAGAGCAAAAGAGTTCCTATATTCCACACACCTAGTTTCCTCTACTGCTAACAACTTATCAATCAATGTTTCATTTGCTACAACTAAGCCAATATTGGTATATTATTGTTTACTAAAGTTCATATTACATTCCGATTCCCTTTCTTTTCACTTAATGTCCTTTATCCTCCCAGGATCCCACCTATGATACTACATTAAGCGTAGTTGTCATGTTTACTTGGGCTCCTCTAGACTGTTCATTCCTCAGGCTTTCCTTGCTTTTGAAGATCTTAACAGTTTGGGGGAATATTGGCTAGCTTTTTTACAGGAGGTCCTTGACTAGAGTTTAGCTGGTATCTTTCACATGATTAGACTGGGGTTGTGAGTTTTTTGGGAAAAGACCACAGAGTGGAAGCACCATTCTCATCTTGTCAATCATGTCAGGGGTGCGTGTGTGCTCGTGGTCAGTTGCTTCAGTCATGTTTGACTCTTTGTGGCCCTAAGGACTGTAGCCTGCCAGGCTCCTCTTTCCATGGAATTCTCCAGACAGGAGTACTAGAGTGGGTTGCATGCCCTTCTCCAGGGGATCTTCCTCACCCAGGGATCAAACCCAGGTCTCCTGCATTGCAGGTGCATTCTTTACTGCTGAGCCACCAGGGAAGCCCCCATGTCAAGGGTACATGCTACCAACATAACTGATCTCTCTTGATGTCAACCTTGAACACATGGCCAAGGATATGTCAGCCTTTTCCATTGTACAGTTATTTTTTTTTCTCTGCCTCCCATAAGACATTTTGTGGGAAGAAGTCACTATGCACAAACCACACTTAAAGGATGGGAAATAATACTGCACCTCCCTGAGGTAAATTATCTGAATAAATCATTTGGAATACTTCTGTATGGGAGACTCGCCATTTATTTACTCATTCAAGCATTTATTTATATCAGTATAAACCCACAGGCATGTATTTTCAACTTTGGATTATATTCCAATACTACATTATTCATTTTGTTGCCCAAATTGTTTTATCAGTAGTCTTCCAGTTAGCTCCTGTGTCCATCTGGTGTACCGCCATCACTGTGTTTTTTTCAAGCACTTCTTTTCTGCAATGACAAGGTATATCTGAAGAAAAGATTTGGTGTATTAGTTACTTTGCCTTTTCTCCTACCCAAGTGCTGGCAAAACTCAGATCTTCCCATACTTTGTCACTGTTGGATGCTTTATGTGTGTTCCCCCCTCCCCACAGACGCCATCTTTTGTTTGGAGAACATAGGGCAAGATGTGTAGAGAAACATTTCTTTACATGCCTGAAGGGTGCTTGAGTGGTGTATATAGGGAAAGAGGTTACGGTAATTGGTAGCCCCGTGACAACACTGAGTATAAGATTCTGCAGGTGCAGGCACCAATGTGTCCTGTAGGAACTACACAGTGTGTGTGGTATGAAATACCCTCTAAAGCAAAGTTTGAACAGTGGTACCAAGTGGAGGGATGTATGTAGGTCAACACAACAAGTGACTGTCCATTCTGTGTTTAAAAACCTGCAATGGAACACCTCAGTCAACCATTCCAATGTTTAAATAACTTCTTCCTCTGGTTGCAATGTATCAGTGGTCAAAAAACTATAGCCCACAGGCCAAACTCAACCCACTGAGTACTTTTGTAAATAAAGTTTTATTGGCACACAGCCATTCACTCATCTGTGCATTGTTTATGTCTACTCTCATACTCAAATGGCAGAGGTGAGTAGGTGCAAAGCTTAAAGAAATACTTCTCTGACCCTTTACAGAAAAGGTTTCCTGACCACTGCTCTATTTCATGACTAGCCTAAGTTTTACACAGGAATAAAGGGTCATGTTTGTGCATTACAGCCTACAGGGGGACAGAGAACCATCTGTCAGTGCCATCTCTTCAAGTAACCTTCATATGAGAAGTCTGAAGTACTCACTTGTAAAATGAAAACTCTGCTTGTCTAATCCCCTTGCTTTGACCTTCTCTATCTCATCTAAAACCAAAATTCACAATTATGCTTAATTGCTAAACAGGCTCACGGGTTAGGAATACATATGCAGAAGCCTAAAATGTTGATCAAATACCTTTCAGAAATTTACAAGGGAGAAAACTTTCTGCTTAACCAGAAGCTGTCAGGCATTTAAAAAAGGGAAGAGCACCTAGGTATCTTGTGGGACTTGGATCTTTTCCACTTTTCTGCTTTTCTAAATTCAGGCCTTTGTATTGATCTACAGAAAGGCTTTGGGCAATGGGTGTGGAGAGGTGGAACACAGGGCAACACAGGTGTAACAAAGGCTTGCAAAATAAGATGCAAATTGTGTTTTAATAGAGTGCAACTATTGCAAAACCATGAAGAGATCAGGAAATGTTTTGCTCTACCTGCTTGACCTGGGAGAGTTTTATCTTATTTACTTGATTTTCTTCTATGTACACAGTTCTTTTTTAAGAAATGCAGAGACTACTGAGAATGATTATGAGAGCTCTGAAGGAAGATGAACTGGGAGACTGCGATTGACATATATACATTACTATGTATAAAACAGATAACGAATGAGAACCTACTATATAGCATAGAGCTCGTACTCTGTGGTGACCTAAATGGGAAGGAAAACCAAAAGAAGAAGGGATACACACACACACACACACACACACACACAGGACTTCCCTGGTGGCTCAAACGGTAAAGAATCTGCCTGCAATGCAGGAGACCCAGGTTCGATCCTTGGGTTGGGAAGATGCCCTGGATAAGAAAATAGCAACCCACTTCAGTATTCTTGCCTAGAGAATTTCATGGACAGAGGAGCCCAGCAGGCTAGAGTCCACGATATCCCCGAGTCGGACATGACTGAGTGACTCACTTTCACTTTCATGTATACGACGTATAACTGATTCACTTCGCTTAACAGTAGAACTAATACAACTTTGTAAAGCAACTACACACCAATAAAAATTAATTTTTCTTAAACAAAAGGGCTAAGCAGCTGGGTAGCTGTTCTAACTTAAGGACAAAGTGGCTGCCTGAGAACTCTGTTGCTCAAGCTTGGCTGAAAGTGTGTTTGTAAACAGGTGGTGTTGTCTCGTGGGAAGATACCCTGTCTGGCCTTGGCTTCTGGTTCAGCCACCTTGGTTTTGTGACTTGAACAAATTCTGTAGTCTCTCTGAGCCTAATCTGTAAAACAGGGATTGCGTGTGCCTCACAGAGTTATTATGAGGATATGTAATAATAGATGTATGTACAGTGTATCAGTTCAGCTCAGTTCAGTCGCTCAGTCATGTCTGACTCTTTGCGACTCCATGGACTGCAGCACGCCAGGCCTCCCTGTTCATCACCAGCCCCGAGAGCTTGCTCAAGCTCATGTCCATTGGTGTATGGTACTTGATAAATAATAGTTTTAATGACTTATTATTTCCAGGACACTGTACTGCTACATACACCAAGAGTAAGGGTGTCAGAGAGTAAAGTGAGATGAGACAGACCACAGGCATTCTGGAATAATCACAGTGATCATCTTGGCTCCAAGAACCCCTTTCATGTTTATAGTTTTCTTGGACCTGGAGAAGGTTAAGGAGAGCCCTGCTATAATCTCGATCCTACTCCCTTTTCATTCCTCCTTCTGCCTGCACAGAAATTCAGGGACAATCATGACAAGCTGCAGACATCCTTGGAGGAAAAGCAGACTCCATCATAACAGAGACTCAGAGCACAGGGAGTCTGCAAGCATGTGATACCCTGGCTGCGCCCGGCCTCTCATCCCAAAGTCCATTTTCTCTAGCTCCAGGGAAACGATCTAGGATCAAACTCAGAGTTTTCTTTGACTTCTCTTCTGATTTTCTTCATAACAGATGGGCCCTTGGTTTAATCCTGAAGATGCCCAGGCAGGTCCACATTGTGTTTATCTGTCTCTGAATGGTCAGGAGGCCCCTGAGGTCATGAACTCCAGGTTCCACAAGAGGCCAGACCAGGGAATGAGGCAGCAACAAAGATGTGCGGCAGAGTTGAGTCACCAGCGGGGCTGGAGTCAGGCAGGGGTGGAGGAGGTGGCTGCCTGCACCTTGTGATTGGGGTGAGGATGGTCAAGGAGCCTATGTTCACTTGCTAGGGCTGCCATTACAAACGGGGCGGCTTCAAACAGCAGACTCTTATTGCATCACAGTTCTGGAGACTAGAAGTTCCAAATCAAGGTGTTGGCATGATCCTGTTCCCTCTGCAGCCTGAAGAGGAGCATCCTTCCCTGTCTCTTCTGTGCTGTGCTGAGTCACGTCCAACCCTTTGTGACCCTATGGACTGTAGCCAGCCAGGCTCCTCTGTCCATGGGGATTCTCTAGGCAAGAATACTGGAGTGGGTTGCCATGCTTTCCTCCAGGGGATCTTCCCAACCCAGGGATCAAACCCAGGTCTGTCTCTTCTAGCTTCTGGCATTTGTCAGTGGTCCTTGGTATTTCTTTGGGCTTTCCAGGTGGCACAGTGGTAAAGAATCTGCCTGACAAAGCAAGAGACTCATGTTCCTTTTTTGGGTTAGGACAATCCCCTGGAGGAGGAAATGGTAACCCGCTCCAGTATTCTTACCTGGAAAATTCCATGGACAGAGGAGCCTGGTGGGCTACAGTCCAGGGGGTCATAAAGAGTCGGACACGACTGAGCGACTGCGTAAGCACGCACCACACTTGGTATTCCTGTATAGCCATGTTCCATTCCCTGCCCCCGTGGTTACCTGCCACTACTCTCCCTGTTCACCTTCATCATCTCCCTGAAACCAAGGACACTGCGAGGCTCCTGGGCCCAGAAGAGTTTCTGTATCCCCTCTTTCTTATTTTCAGGGAATAGGCTTCAGCCTCCATGATCTTCCCTGAGTTCCAAAGGGTAGGTTCAAATAGTTGCTAATCAGAGCAAGGAAGGGGTGTGCACAATCTGATCCTTATCAGAAACCCCACTTTGAACCACTGCTATAAAACTCCTCACCAAATCCCCCCAGGTTGGGACACACAGTTTTGAGGACATGAGCTGCTGTGTCCCCCTTTGCTTGGCAAAGCAATAAAGTTATACTTTCATACTTCACCCAAAACTCTGTCTCCAAGATTCAATTCGGCACCAGTGCACAGAGGCCAAGCTTCGTCGTCATTCCCTCTGTGTCTGTCCCTGCATCTCTTAAGGACAAGCCTTGCAGCACCAGGGCTCACTCTGCTCCACCATGATCTCACCTTGGGGTTTGGGTCTTTGATTACATCTGCAAAAAAAGTGAAAGTGTTAGTCGCTCAGTCATGTCTGACTCTTTGTGACGCCATGGACTGTAGCCCACCCCCAGTCTCCTAATCCATAGAATTCTCCAGGCAAGAATACTGGAGTACATTGCCATTCCTTTCTCCACGGGATCTTCCTGACCCAGGAATCAAACCTGGATTGCCTGCATTGCAGGCAGATTTTTTACTGTCTGACCTAACAGGGATGCCCTTGATTACATGTGCAAAGATCCAGTTCCTCAATAAGGTCACATTCACAGGTTTAGGGGGTTAGGGCTTTAACTTATCTTTGGGGGATAAGTTTGCAACAGTGGGGTGTGAGGGAAGAAGCACACCAGTTCCTTCCAAACCAATTACTTCTCCCAGCAGGAAGACCTGTAGAGCTTCATACCTTTGACCTCCAGCCAGATTTTTCCAACTGTGGCAAGCAGCACTGCAAACCCCTGTGGGCTCTTGCTCACAGTAGAGATTCTTGGCGTAGTGATGTACAGTCAGAAGATCTGCAACCTTAGAACTGACATTTTTTTAGCCAACCTGAGAATCACAGCCCTCAGTAAAAAACAAAGCAAAAACTAAAACCAGGAGGTTTGCTCTATTACCAGCTACTTTCACTATATGGTGAAGAGATTTCAGATTCTTTGGATAAAGCAAAGGAAAAAGAGGTTTGAGGAACTTGGTAAAGAGAAAAGAAGATTGAAAGAAGAATGCTGGTATCTTAGGAGGAAAAAACTTCTCTCTACTCTGTTTTGGTAACACTTGGCCCTGGACACCAGCCTTTACATGCAAAAGCCAAGAGAATCATCATTGAGCCATGTAATTTCAATCACGTCTGCATTGTTGCTTCTATCCCCTTGCCTGTTGGGGGTGGTTGGTCCTTCAGGCCAGGGCCCGGGTTCCCCATTCCTCCCAGACTCACGGGGCACAAATTGATCCTCAGTCAGAATACCACCACCTGAATAGACCCTGCTTATTTCTTTTTTTCAGGAGAGTCCTCTTCAACCCTTGAGAGGAGGGTTCCAGTCCTAGCACAGATGGGGGGCATTCAATTGGGAATGAGCCTTATTTAGAAACCCCTCCAAGAGAAGAGTTGCTGCAGCTTGTCCTCTGCCCTCTCTGGGCACCAGAATTGTCATTCAAACAACAGGAGGTGGGAGGCAGTGGGGGGGCTGGGGAGTGTGGTCAAACCAGCTCAACACCTCTCCTTTGTAATGTCTGAAGATACTGTTTTCCCTGGAACTTGATGAAAGCAATAAAAAGGGAAAACGAGAGTTACTGAACCAGAATAATGAAATAGATTATTAACTATTCACTAAATATACAACATGCTATAAATAACACAGAGTTATATCCTTAGTATACCTCTGATGCTCCCTGTTAGAAAGGTCCTGGCCTCCCAAATATTTGAAGGAGACCCCACGTCCCTCTTCTTCAGCCTTCATAGGAATTTAGCTTCTGGAAGGCTAGCGGCTCTAGGCTAGAGGAGAAATGTATAGGAATGTATTCAGGAAATGAATCATTGGTCTTGAGCAAAGTAGAGAAAAGATGTCCCAGGAAGGGACATTTAAAACAGGACCAATAGATTTTACATTCCCAGGAGGAACAGTAATAGTCACGTTCTGTACAAATGAACAAAGGAAATGTGGAAAAGAATTCCAGGACCACTCACAGGAGGGGTTGGACTAGGAGTAAATTTGTCTGTGTCCATCAGGGAAGGAGACTTTTAGGGAGGAAGAGAAACAACTTTTATGTTTCTATGTTTTAGGCCTAGAACACTGGGATATGGCTCTGTTTTCCACAGTTGACAAATTGATACTTGATATACTTGAACAAAGCTGAACTTGAGCAAAGGGAGTTATGAAACTCTGGGCTCCCTTTGTCTTTAAGCCAGCCAATGGTGGTGGGATTTCTTCAGTTGGAAGTGCTCTTTCATTGTACAAAAAAAGTGTCCACAGATGTCAGTGCCCCAAATTGTTACTGTTTTAAAGAGTTTGTGTTCATCTGTACTTCATATACACTGTGATTTGCTGGGGACATGAGGCTCTATCTACCTCCAAACATCACCTGTTTTGTGCTTAGTCTCACAGTTGTGTCTGACTCTTTGCAACCCCATAGACTGTAGACTCCCAGGCTCCTCTGTCCATGGGGATTCTCCAGGCAAGAATACTGGAGTGGGTTGCCATGCCCGGCTCCAGAGGGTCTTTCCAACCCAGGGATCAAACCCAGGTCTCCGGCAGTGCAGGTGGATTCTTTATCATCTGAGCCACCAGGGAAGCCTTGTTTTAGTTTCCTCCAAAGTCAAATCTCCATCCTCAAACTGCTTCCTCCCATTTAAGACATGTTCTTCTCAAGACTCCTGTAAAATGCAAATATCTTCCTAAGAAAGGTAACTCACTGGCAACATTCCATAGTTCGTCAGATTCCCATCAATACAGTTCAGTAGCAAGGTCGCAAGAGCACTAAATTAGTCTGTAAAAGTGAGAGAGGTATGATGTGATAAGGAGAAAAGTCCTTCTCCCCAGCAGGCTCCATCCGTGCAGGCATGCGAGCTGCAGAGAGGCTGGCCATGGGTGTCTCTACAGTGCTGGGACCCTGGCAGTGGGGGGCCATCAGATGAGGGCCGGTGGCAGACCATCCCAAAGGGTGGTCTTGGGAAACACCAAAGACACAATCAATTTAATGGCACAGGGCCCTTCATGAGAAATACTGTTTGGTTTGAATTTCTAAAGGCATACTTTGTGTTTTAGGTACTTTCTAATTTTTTACAATATGGAAGAACATGTTTTCCTTAAGCAACACTATACCAAAGACGACATTGCTCAGGCTGTTAAAGTTGATGTGCAGAAATTGTACTTGAAAAGAATATACTTCAGTTCCTTTGCTTACTTTAAGAAGCCTGGGACTTCCCTGGTGGCTCAGTGGTTAAGACTGTGCTTCTACTGCAGGGGGTGCTTATTTGAACCCCGGTCAGGAAAGTAAGATTCCACATGTCCCATGGCGTAGTCAAAAAATAAACAACAGCAACAATGACAACAAATGAAGCCCTGAGATGGGTACTGCAGGTCTCCTGGGTTTCCTTTCTTTCCAGGTGTGATTCTTTCCTCCTTGTTGATGCACCCCCAGCCCTGGGGCTCTTCTCCCTTCTGCGCAGAGCACCCCTAAACACTTGGTTCCCTATATCTTTCTAAATAAGACTGTTTAACTTGAAATTTTACTGTGCATTTTAAATTCTACTTTTTTAAAAGAATGAAGCTAATGACAAAATAGCTACTTCATAGGGCTAATATGAAATGCACATAGAGCATAGAATAATGAAACAAACACAGTACAGTCCCTTTTAAAATTGTCTTTAAGTTTTTGCAGATCTCTGCTTCAGGATAAGTTGAGAAGTTCTTTTCTTTTCTGTGTAAAAGAATAAAGCAGGGCAAGACTGGGAAATCCATGAACTTTGGACCTAGACAGACAAGAATTTGAACCAACTCTGCCTTTTGTAAAGTGTGGTCAGACAAGTTTTTTATAAGTCCTCTCTGAGCTGTACCCATTAAGCATGGATAGAAATTGCTATGCTGTAGAGCTGTAAGGATTAGAAGTAATTCTTATATCCTAAAGGCTATTTCGAGGACTAAATAAGTTAATGTATGCCAAGTAATTGGCACTTAGCAAAAACTCTATAAATGCCATGTAGTCTTACTAAGTTATTAAAAAAATAAGATATACGTAAGAAAACTAGAGATGACAAATCAAGTCAGACAATGGAATATTATTCAGTACTATAGAGAAATACATTTTATCAAGCCATGAAAAGACATGGAGGAAACCTAAATGCAAATTACTAAGTGAAAGAAGTAAAAAGGCTAATTAATATATCCCAACTACATTCTGGAAAAGGCAAAGTCATGGAGACAGTAAAAAGACCAATGGTTGCTAAGGGTTTGGTGTGAGGGCAGTGGAGGGAAAATAGGAAAACACAAAGGGTTTTAAGGCAGTGACAGTACTCTGTATAATACCATAATGATGGATATATGTCACTATACCTTTATCCAAACACGTAGAATGTATAATACCAAGAATGAACCTTAGGATGAACCATGGACTTTGGATGATAATGATGTGTCAGTGTAGGTTCATCCACTGTAACAAATGGACCACTCTGATGGGGATGTTGATAAGAGGGAGGCTATGCATGAATGGGTCAGGAGGTATATGGGAAACCTCTGTACTTCCATCTCAATTTTGCTGTGAATTGCTCTAAAACTGCTCTAAAAAATAAAGTCTAAAAAATTTAGCCAGACTAGGAAGAGAGAAGAAACACTGAGCAGTGAGACATAAGGTTGCATTCTTTCCCTCTGAGTTAAGGCCCTGACTTTTAAGCTCTGTAAATCCAACAGTGGAAGAAAGATGAGGGCCACTGGAGGAGGGAAGATGCAACCTGAAGGAAGATGACAGGAAAGGAAGGGAACACACAGGCTTTCAGGCAGCTACAGTCTCACAGCATTTGGTAATAGCTTGGAAATCCGAGATGCCATTATCATAAAAGCATACAAAAAGGAAGTGGAACAGTACTCATTGTTTTAAAGTCACTTAGTCAATAACATTTATTTTTTTGTCTGATTTTGAAAATAGTGTATGTTCGTATTGAAAAATTAGAATAAAGAGAAAAACACAAAGACAAAAAATGAAACTAATCTGTAACAGAGAGAAGACTATCCATCACTTAGGGTCAGTCCTTGCAGTCTTTAATATACATGTTTCTTCCTTCTACAAATTCAGGCTTATTTTATAAAAGCAGCATATCTAACTTTTCAGTTAATGATATAATGTGAACATTGTCTCATGTCATTAAATAATTTTCTAGTGCATTTTTGAAAAATGTACTATTAAAATTTTTAAATATGTATTTTATGTTTATTGCTTACAAAAATAGCACAAAAGCAGATTTATGTTAGATATTAGAAGCCTAAGCCAACCAATAAACAAAACAAACCTAATATATTTACTGGCTCCAATCAAAGCATGAATACTCAATTACCAAGCAAAGAATAATTTGACATATGAAAATATAGAGTTCAGAATAATGACCTACATCTATTCCTCACTCTGATACAACAATTAACAACTCATAACCAGTTTTCTTTTATCCATATACTGTCCACTTCTTCCATCCAACCCTTTGATTTTCCTGAGGCAAATTCCATGTAACATGGAATTTCATATATAAATATTTTAGTATGTATGTCTCTCTAGAAGACAGAGGTATTCTTTTAGAAATATAATTGTGATAATATTATCACATCTAAAAATAGTAATAATTCCTTAATATCATCAAATTATATTCAATGTTTACTATTTCCTGGTTGTCATATTTTAACTGAATCACAATCAGACTTGGGTATGTGAGATACTGTAAGAACTCTGAGTTTAAATTTGAAGTATTGATATGAACTCACATGTATTTTTATTTAAAATCAAAACACATTTTTAAAAATTCTGTACATCAAAAAGGCCTAGAAACAATGACTAATCCAGTAGCAAAGAACAGGCTCTAAATACCATTTTCCACTAAGAAAAACTAGTTTCTTGGAGAAATGTCAGATTCCAAGTCTGGGGCAGAAAACGAACAAGATCTTACCCCAAAAAGCAAAGAAAGTGTGCACACAGCCCAGAGTCATGTCCAAAGGACTCAGGAACTAGAACAGCACCGCCCCCCATGAATCAATGATGTGATCATTTAATAAGGATAACATTAAAAGTACTCACAGGTCACTTTGAAAGATAGTAGGAAACAAACTGTATTTTGGTACTAAGCAAATTCAAGAGAAAGCATCAAATATTCACTTTCCTTCTCGGTGACTCAGATAGTAAAAATCTGCCTGCAATGCAGGAGATCCAGGTTCAATTCCTGGGTCTGGAAGATCCCCCTGGAGAAGGCAATGGCTACCCACTCAAGTTCTCTTGCCATGGATAGAGTAGCCTGAGGTCACAAAAAGTTGGACACGACTGACTGACTTTCACCTTTCTTTACAAATGATACCTTAAGATAAATGGTTAATGAGGAGAAGTTTCTTTTTATATTAAATTCCAACTCCAGATTTTAAAAAATGTAGGATTAGAATAGCACCATTTTGTAGACTTTTTATTTAAGGTTTCTAACATCACCAATAAAAAAACAAGCAAAACAAACTACTTAACTTCTATTTGTTTGTAATCATTCATCTCTCCAAGCTTGTGCTGATTTTATAGCTGTTGGGAGCCACGTTAGGCATCACTGAAAAAATGGAGGCATGGCCCCAGCCTGCTCTCCTCATTCTGCAGGAACGGACCCGGGATGGAGTTAGCTCTTATGATTCTGACTTGTTTCTTCCTTTCTTCCATTGAGTTGGCTGGAAAGAATGTTAAGGTGCTTATTGTTCTTGAGAGAAGCGTGAGAAAGCACAAAGCCTTCTGCAGTTGTGCCCAGAAAATAATCTATAAAGTAACCATTGACATTTGTTCAAGGATTTTTAAAAAGAATGTCCCAGGATGAGCACATAGGCCGCAGCTTGAGGCCATGGGAAAGATTGTTATCTGAGACCTGTTTGTGAGGGAAATGTTTATGGCAAAAGAAATTTGCTGAGTTTAGGGTTTAGGAATAATTAAGAATTGTTAGAAGCCTTTTTAGGAGATAGTGAGCTTAAGATACTAGGGGCAAGCAGGATTTAGCAAGATAAGAAATAAACTGAGGAATGTGGTATGCAGCCCAGACATAAGCATAAGCTACAATGTAATCATAAGTAAACAGGATTCTGAGACAATCGCTGAAGCAGGAACTCTGTTTGAAGGGCAACAATGAGACAATAATTTGGGTGAAGGGGAACTGAAAATGTCAAACCTAACCTAGTCTCAGTGAACTCCGGGAGTTGGTAATGGACAGGGAGGCCTGACGTGCTGCAATTCATGGGGTCGCAAAGAGTCGGACATGACTGAGCGACTGATCTGATCTGGTCTGAACCTAATGCTTTTGAAAAGTATAAAAGAGAACCTGATGCTTGAAATAAACATGTAGTCCCCTACCTCACCTCGAGTCAGAGGCTACATCATTTCCCGCCGACACCGCTCATCCCTTCAGGCTGATCCCCTGGCTGCTGGAGCTGGACTCCGGCACATAGCACGCCCCAGTGACATTGACCTTGGTCATGAGACTGGCTTTGAATAAGAGAATGTGAGCAAACCTGACACAGGCCACCTCCACACAGAAGCAAGTGCAACTGCATGGTTCGGCTCTTCTTCCCCTGAGTTTCTGTCCTCAGTCATGGAAATGGCCAGCACAAGGGGGTGCCTGCTTCCTCACTCTGAGTGCCAGAATGAGAATTCACAGAGAGAAGAAGCGCTGACCTGCAAAATCTGTGAGCAAGACATAGTATCAGCTCGAGCAAGCCGCTGAGATGTGAGGAGTTTGCTAGTGGAGTTATTTTGCCAAAAGCATCAAAGCAAGTTACCATCCTCAGCAATGACAGGACACACACAGGACAGAGCCACACGTTAAATGACTTCATGGGATTCACTCAGCTAAAGCCAGATTGAGAAAACCTACATGATAAAAATTCCAGTTTCTTGGGGAAAAAAAAAAGAAGGAATAAAAAGGAGATAGAATGAAAAGAGACTTAAAGACATGCATGTATTCTGTAACTTTAACCTAATAAATATCTTTAATGGGACACCCCTAGATCCAAGAGTGGTCAAGGGGTGACCACTTACAGGTGGAGGCTGGAGGGTTATGGACATAACTTGATTGTACCCTATACCTCCTTGGCCCTTTGTGGTGGGATATATTGAGTAGAGAAAGCAGGTGAACCAGAGATTTTATCTGTACTCTTATTCCAGTGCTACAAATATTAGCAAGTAACCGCCCTAAAGAGGATGGATTGCTAGGGGTGAGAAGGGAAGCAAGCAGCTCAGTTGAGAGGCTCCTGCAATAACATAAACAAAAAAGATGTGTGGAACTTCCCTCGTGGCCCAGTGGCTAAGACCCTGTGCTCCCGATGCAGGGGGCTTGGGGTCCATCCCTGTTCAGGGAACTGGGTCCCACATGCCACAGCTAGGAGTTCACCCACAACAACTAAAGATGCCGTATGCCACAACCAAGATTGAAGACTCCGCATGCCGCTAAGACCCGGTACAGCCAAATAAATATTTTTTTTTTAAAGCGATATGTCAGTCAGGATGGGATGGAATGAGAAATATGAGAAAAAATTCAGGCACCATTACATTGCATGCTGACAGAATCTCCACTTCTGAAAAATTACAGTATTGCTCAAACATTCCCAGGTCATGAGATGATGCTAGTAACTATATTCAAGAATCAAAATTTAAATGTTGAATTCTGTACCTACTTATGGCTTCAAAGGAGGGAAGTTGGGCAGAAGTGAAAGTGTTGAATCAGGAGAGAACCCAGTGTGACAGCTGCAATAAAGAGTGCCTTACCAGCTGGGTATACACATTGGTAAGAGAAAGCTAACCGTGAAATTATGGTGATGGGGAAAAGGGAATTTTCAGCAAAGGAGATGGAAGGCAGATGGGGGTACTGTGAAATTAAAGAAGGAGGCAGGGTAGTTATTCATAGCTATTCTTCTGTTATACCTCTTAAATATGTGTGCTTCAAGAGTGAATAGAAAGTAATTTGATTTGAAATAGAAAAGCATTAAAGCTTGGAAATATGAAAACATGAGAAATGACCTCAAATTAAATGTGTTTAAAATGGTTTTTAGGGCTTTCTTTGGTCCATATAAGTCACCTCAACAAAACATTTTAATAAAGCACTTTGAAAAAATAGTGGACTTTTTGGAAGAATATGTCCCCATTGATTCAAGGTAAATTGTATGGCTAAAATCTATGAAAATTGTTGCAGAGCTCCAAAAGCCAGCTCTTTTCCCAGGGTGGATGCTGATTTTTACTCTATGGAGGGAGTCCATGTGATCAGCACCAGAGGTTCCTCCCTGTCCCTAGGCAGGTCTCCTTGGTGCAGCTCCTGAAATGAGTGATGCCACTGAATGCACTTCTCTAGAGAAGAGGATTGCCATGGTCGCCGGCCAACACTGCAGCCCCTGGGGAAAAGTGTGCCAGCTGGGAGGGCAGGTCTTGAGGGGCATTGAGACCCCCCAAGACACCACCTAATCACCTTCCACCCAGGGACCCATCAGATAGCAACAAATGTACACTTTCATCAAAATCAAAACTGAAAGACAGTGAGGCAGCTCAATGCAGAGAATCCCTTTGATGGAGGCGGCACACTCAGACAAAAGTTTGCCTTCCACCCAAGTTGTGAGACTTGGGGCAAATCACTCAGCCTTCCCAAGCTTGTTTCTCCATTCATAAGACTGGGAAAAAATTTAAATGCCGATTCTGAGTCCTAGTGGAAAATAAATATGATATACATAGAATATATTTACATATGATATACTAGTGAATCACATATTCTTTTTTTATATTAATAGAAAAAATTCTGGAATGCTGTCCTCTAAGGCTACCTGTAAGTGATGGGTGAGGGCCGTTGTCATACAGAGAAGCATAACTGGTTGCAAAGAGCACAGACCTTGGAGTCAGGCTACTTTGGGACTTGAGGAAAGCTGTTTAACCTCCTTGTGCCTCAGTTTCCCTATCACTAGAATGGGGCTAAATAAAAACCTACCTCAGAAGGTTTCTTTGAGAATTAATTGACCTAACCTATGAAATCATCTCAAACAGTGCCTAGTATGCTCTAAGGGTAATAAAACTGTTAGCTATTTATATTGTTTTATTTGGTTTATTCCTGTTTTCTAATTTTTCTACAGTGATTAAATATTGTTTTTACAATATGAAAAATGTATAAAGCCTAAAAGAAAGGTTCTTTGTGATATATTGAATATGAACTGTTACTGACAGACATTTTAATTAATTTGTATTCTAAATGAAACTAAAATAATGAACACTACTCAAGTGATATATCAAACAGAGAACCAGGGCCATAAGCTTTTTACTGCTCCATTCCAGGAAGTAAAGCCTCTTAGGAGCGAGGTTTATATATTTGCGTGAGTTTTTGCCACTGTTTTCTTTATCTTGCCCTTTGCACAGCAGCGCGCACCTCAAGTCCTGTGTTGTGTACTGCTTTGTTCACAGCCAACTCTATGTATATGCAACATCAGTATTTCCCCATCAGTGGTGGGGGTAACCTTGCTTAGTTGTCCAAGCTGTGCATAGCTGTTTCTTTTTTAAATGAAAAGGCAACAGCAGCTGTCTCACTTACCGGAGACAAACGCATACAAAATGGCGGACTCATCAGCAGCTCCCGACAGACTCTAAGCCCTGTGGACAGCAAAGCTCTCCAGAGGCCAGACACCTCGGTCACAGCCTCCTTTTGTTAGGGTCACATGCAAACTCAGCACCATCTCCACATTCAGGGCGTCTCTTGCCCGAGGGGTGGGTTCAGGACAACCAACTGCTGTTTTATTGAAAATATTCAGCTGGCTGAGCCAGACCAATATTGAAGAAATTTATTATTTGAATTGTTCAATTCCCTGAGAATTTTCCTCTTACTGTTCAGGAAGAATGAGGAAATGGCAGTGTCACACACACACACACACACACACACACACACACGTGCGCTTTAGGTCAAATTATCATCAAGAAGCCAGTAGGATACCTCTTCAAATGCGCTGCTGCAATCACACTTTCAATCCGGCCAGCACACTTTGCAGGTAATTGCAAGCCAGGGGCAAGCCACAAATACCATTAAATACAGACATTACCGTTCCTGACGCCCATGAGCACCATCACCACAATGAACTACCAGCACACTAGGACTCCAGATCACATGGACTATACATTTCACAAGAATCTCTTAAAGTCCAGACTAAGGGAGGAATTCTCCAGGCTATAAAATTTCTTTGGAGACAACATGAATTCAGAAGGAGAAAGTTAATTGAGGTAAAGCAAAAATAGTGATGGATTTTTTTCTAAATTTAGAAAGCAGAAAGGTTTCTCTTTTTTGGTTCAACTCTTTTCTTTCGAAGTTTCTTTCTGTCTTTCTCCAGTGAGTCTATTAGCATGACTCTCTAGACCTAATTGGCAAACAGAAATAAATGAATCACAGGCACACACCCAAGCATTTTGAGGGAATTTATAGCTGGAGTGTGTACATATGGATCAAAATGGGCATCCTGCCATTGTTGATAAGGACCTTGGCAGACAGACCTCAGAAAACTGAGCAAAATTATAATACCATAAACTGTAGAATCACTGAACATTTCAGCATGTACCACAAATAAAGCAATACAGTTTCTATCAGAGGAAATTATTCCTGATAGAGCTGCCAGCCTGTTTTGGGTTACTGGGCATGAAAATATGAGATGCTAGGCAACTTGCTTTATTTCCATATTTTTAAAACCTTCAGCAAGGTTTTATTTCAAAGATAATGTAAAACAGCACACCCTGTGTTGGGTGGGGACACACCAAGGGGAATTTTTTTAAGAAATACCAATTTTGAGACAGAAATCAAAATTTAGAGGCAAACAAGTGCTTCTCTGGTTAAAGAAACATAAGTAGCAGAGTCTCTAGGAGAGAGTGCCATTTAACCTATTTTATAAATGCTCAAGAAGTGGGAATACAAAAGCAAGTACTTTCAGGGACATAAAGACATTACAGAGTTCCCTCATAGCTCAGTCAGTAAAGAATCTGCCTGCTATGCAGGAGACCTGGGTTTGATTCCTGGGTTGGTAAGATCCCCTGGAGAAGGAGATAACAATCCACTCCAGTATTCTTGCCTGGAAAATCCCATGGCCAGAGGAGCCTGGCAGGCTACAGTCCATGGGGTCGCAAGAGTCGGACGCAACTTAGCGACTAAACACTTTTTTTTTTCTTGATAGTTTAGTGGTAGACTAAAGGACACGATTGATTCTGTATGGGACAGGATATGATGTTTGAGCATCAGAATAGGTAAATCAAGAGGAAATATCTTCAAGATAAAAGAGAACAAAAATTACTTGTAAAATTATGACCTGTCCAAATAGGGAATATTCAATGTCTTTTTTGTGCATAGTACATGTATGGTAATTCTAGAGAATAAGACAGCTGCATGGTAAAGTTTTCCATGGATGTGGGACCAATGCGTGGCTGGAAAATAAGCTCTAGGTGTCATTAGAATGAGAATTAGAAACAAAATAAAAAGTACTCTTCAACCTTTGTGGAAGTCCTGTTGAACTTGAACCTGAAAATTGCTTCAATATTGGACATGAAGAAACGCAGTGAAGCCACTGAGGAGAGAAAATCTACTGCGGGGACAAAAGACCTGATTCATGTATAAGGAGAGACATACATCTTGAATATTTGGATAAAAGGAACTGGATACTCATTCAACGAAATTCTGAGAGATATTGAAACGCTCCATGTGGGCTTAATCCCTATCCTTCCTTTCTGGTTCAAACTTCTTAATTATATATATATATATATTTTATATTTCAGATTTTTATTTTCTCACCTCTATTTCAGTCTTCAATCATTTAATCAAACATCTGTACTCATTACTCCAGATAAACAACTCCTTCTAAAGGAATTAAAAATTCCATAATTCCAGATCTAATAGAGAATTTCTTCTCATTGACTTGATCTTTCTTCCCTGGTCATATCTTTATTGAAACTCTCTCCTCCCGCTGCTCCTATAATGCCGCCTCCCTGGTTTCCTTTCTGCCTCTCTATTTCTCGTCACTCCACCAGCTTCATTCTCTCTATCTGTACCTTCAATTAGGTTGTCCTTGCCTCTTCTCAAGCTGCATGCACACCCATGATCTTCACCGTGCCCAGATTTCAATTACAACCTATTCTTGAGTTATTTCCCAAATTCTCCTCTGTCCCCATTGTCTCTCCCCCTGAATTCTTGATCCATATTTTCAATTGTCCACTGGACAACCCAGATGAATGTCCTTCACAAATACAAAGATAACATGCCTAACATCAAACTCAAGAGTTCTCCCTGCACTTCTAACCCACTCCTCCTCAATCTCAGTCCCACAGGCAGAGTCCTTACATTGGGTCTTGGGGAGATTACAAAAGGCATCCTTCCCTAGGCTAATTCAGCCCTATGCCAGACTGGACCCTGGCACTCAGGGGAGACTTGAGCACTTACACGTCCTCTGCAGACGGTTCTTGGTGGAAAGTACAGCCCGCACGACTGTTTGAAGTAGGTAGGCTGTGTCAGGGAGGGAAATTTTCCCTCTACCTCTCCTGATTCTTTTCACATGTCTTATAGTTCAGTTCAGTCACTCAGTCATGTCCGACTCTTTGCGACCCATGGACTGCAGCACACCAGGCCTCCCTGTCCAGCACCAACTCCCGGAGTCCACCCAAACCCATGTCCATTGAGTCGGTGATGCCATCCAACCATCTTATCTTCTGTCGGCCCCATCTCCTCCTACCCTCAATCTTTCCCAGCATCAGGGTCTTTTCCAATGAGTCAGCTCTTCGCATCAGGTGGCCAAAGTATTGGAGTTTCAGCTTCAACATCAGTCCTTCCAATGAACACCCAGGACTGATCTCCTTTAGGATGGACTGGTTGGATCTCCTTGCGGTCCAAGGGACTCTCAAGAGTCTTCTCCAACACCACAGTTCAGAAACATCAATTCTTCACTGCTCAGCTTTCTTTATAGTCCAACTCTCACATCCATACACGACCACTGGAAAAACCATAGGCTTGACTAGATGGACCTTTGTTGACAAAATAATGTCTCTGTTTTTTAATATACTGTCTAGGTTGGTCATAACTTTCCTTCCAAGGAGTAAGTGTCTTTTAATTTCATGGCTGCAGTCACCATCTGCAGTGATTTTAAGTTGACACAAAACAGAGTAACAGGAGGGGAAAAAATTGATTTTGTATGCATGGAGGTCTTATAAATATAGGACTCAAAGAAATCATCAAAGCAGGCAGTTTTATATGTTTTAGACAAAAAAATGATACATTCATGAAGAATTGATAGACAGCACAGTTTGGGCTTGAGGTAGTAACTAGTGAAGAAGTAACAAGGTTTGTTTATACAGCCTTCTCAGCCCTAATTTCCCTGTCTTTCGTGGTAAGGATGTCTCTCTACCTCCTGGTACAGGGAGGGTTCCTTTCCTATGAGAGATTTATTTCCTGCTTTCAGAGGGACAAAGGAGGGTCAGAGTGTCCTTTTTATACTGGCTGTTTCCTATGTAACTTTAATTCAAAATAATCAATATGTCAAAGTGATATAATTGGGAGCAGCCTGCCCTGAACCCCATCACCTTCCATCTTCTTATCACTCAAAGTTAGAATTTCAGAGTTATCATTTTTATAACTATTCAGGCATCAAATTCTGTCCATTTCATCTTAGAAATAGCTCTACTATATAAGAAATATTTTTATCTAATATACTTGCTGTCACCAGGGCTTCCCTGGTACCTCAGATGGTAAAGAATCTGCCTGCAGTGCAGGGGACCTAGGTTTGATCTCTGGGTTGGGAAGATCCACTGGAGAAGGGAATGGCAACCCACTCCAGTATTCTTGCCTGGGAAATCCCATGGACAGAGGAGTCTGGTGGGCTACAGTCTACAGGGTTGCAAAGAGTTGGACATGACTGAGCAACCAACATTTGCTCTCAGTTCATATAGTGTATATTAGCAAGGCTTAATTTCTTATTTATTAAAATATTAATAAATAAACATCAACAGAAATTCTAACATTTTGTTTTAGTCTATCTAGATTGCTATAACAGAATACCACAGACAGGGTGGCTTAAAAAACAAACATTTATTTCTTCCAGCTCTGGAGGTTGGAGATCTGAAATCAAGGTATCAACATGGACAGGTTCTTGGTAAGGGCCCTCTTCTGGGTTGCTAATTGCCAATTTCTCACTGTATCCTTACATGGCAGAAAGACAGCAGAAGCAAGTTTTCTCATGACTCTTATAAGTGCACCAATCCCATTCATTAGGGCTCTACCCTCATGACCTCTTCTAATCCTAATTACTTTCCTAAAACCTAAACTCCTACTACTACTCTGTTGGGGGTAGAGCTTCAACATATGAATCTGGGGGAACACAAACATTCAGTCCATAACATCTTTCTTTGTTGTTTGTTTTTTTTTTAAGAATTTATTTATTTATTTTTGGCTGCACTGGGTCTTTGTTGAGGCACATGAACTCTGTTGTTGCCCTGTAGCATGTGGGATCTTAGTTTTCCAACCAGGCATCAAACCCACATTCCCTGCGTTGAAAAGCAGATTCTTAACCACTGGACTACCAGGGTAGTCCCTGTAACATCTTTCTTTTCTCAGTGCAGTCGATAACTCACTAGGGTAGATTTATCCCACTTTGGAGATTATGTTTGTAAAGATTAAACTGCATAGCATACGTACAAGATCTTTTTTAATATTAATTTTTATTGGAGTATAGTTGCTTCGCACTGTGTTAGTTTCTGCTGTACAGCAAAGTCAATCAGCTATATGATTGATTCTTTTTTAGGTTTCCTTCCCATTTATGTCACCACAGAGCATTGAGTAGAGTTCCCTGTGCTATACAATAGGTTCTCATTAGTTATCTATTTTATACATAATATCAATAGTAATGTACAAAACCTTTAACAACCAGCCACAAAATGTGTTTTCAGCCCTGTGTTTTATTCCTCCATTCTTGCTCCACTCAGATAGAAGTACTTGGTATTTCTTGAATGAATCCACATGGCTTCCTGCCTCTGTACATTTATACATTCCCTGGTTCTTTCTGGAATTGCCTCACCTCTTCTTTTCCGAATGTACTCTTCCTCATCTTTCAAATTTTAACTCAAAGGTTACTTTTTCCATCAAACTTCCTCCAATCCTTATTCCACCCTCTCCCACTCCAACATTCATATGTTAAAACTCTACCCCAAGTACAGTAGTACTAGGAGGTGAGGTCTTAGGGAAGCAATTAGGATTAGAAGAGGTCATGAAGGTGGAGCCCTAATGAATGGGATTGGTGCACTTATAAGAGTCATGAGAAAGCTTGCTTCCGCTGTCTTTCTGCCATGTAAGGAAGAGTTATCACCTCCCCCTGCAGTGACACCATAGCTCCTTCTACATGAATTATGTACTGCAACCCTCTCGTGCTAGTTGGTTTTTTTTTATATGACTTTCTCCACCATTAGATTTTACTCTCTCTGAAGTAGAAATCATGTCTTATTCATTTTATATACTAAAGGCTTAGGATTGTTTGACATATTGTAGGTGCTTTGTGAAGGTTGAATGACTGAATAAACAAAATGGATGAATATTTTAAATTGAAGTTCCCTTACCCTGTGTCCAAGCAGAGGCTGGTAGAAGGAATTTAAATATTGACTAGTTGCATAGTCAAGATAAACTTTAACACACGTAAACAACATGTGAGTTTCCTGAGCCATACAGCAAGTTCCCGTTGGCTATCTATTTTACATATGGTAATATAAGTCTCCATGTTACTCTTTCCATACATCTCACCCTCTCCTCCCCTCTCCCATGTCTGTAAGTCTATTCTCTATGTCTGTTTCTCCATTGCTGCCCTGTAAATAAATTCTTCAGTACCATTTTTCTAGGTTTGTATATATACGTTAGAATACAACATTTAACTTTCTCCTTGTGACTCACTTCAAACTCGAACAGGGGCTCTGTATCAATCTAGAGGGGTGGGATGGGGTGGGTGATGGAAAGGAGGTTCAAAAAGGAAGGGATATATGTCTACCTATTGCTGATTCATGCTGAGGTTTGACAGAAAACAACACAATTCTGTAAAGCAATTATCCTTCAATAAAAAAATAGATTAAAAAGAAAAAAAATGTGTGTGACAGCAAGCCCCTTCTAACTTCAAAATGTCATGTTACACACCCCTCCTCCTCAGCAGGACACCTTCAGTGTCTGCAGAAAGAATTGAGATTCTGTAAATCTGCATTTATTTTCACCAGGCACTAAATGTGCTAAAACATATTTCTGTCTCCTAATTCTATTGTTCATTGTAGTGATTTTACAACATGTACACAGATTTTTGCTACTCTTTTCTTAAAAGGTGAGCCTAATCCTCCTCTCCTTGAATGTGGGCTGGACTTTCAGGTCCCTTTCCAAGAAATAAAATCAAGAGGGGGTGGGATGGTGGTGTGAGACATCAGAGTTTAGAATTTTAGATCACAAAAGGCACTTCAGCTTTCCACTCCCTCGCTTGCAGTCTGTTGGACTGCTTACTCTGGGGGAGCCAGCAGACATGTGAGGACATTCAGGTTCCATGCAGAGAACACCCTGTGGTGTGGAACCCCAGAATGCTGCCACCAGTCATGTGAGGAGCCATCTTGGAAGCAAACTCTCCAGTCAAGCCCTCGGATGACGGCAACCCTGGAACTTCTCAACTGCACCTTGAGAGACCCTGAGCCAAAACCACACCTCAGAAACCTTGTGTGACAATGAATGCTTGTTTTGTTAAACTGTTAAACTGAGATAATTTATTAGACAGCCAAAGTTAACTAATACATGCATAGACTATCTTTGTTTTGAACAATTCCCAGAATATTAGAAATAGGCTCTCCTGCTGCTGCTGCTAAGTCGCTTTAGTCGTGTCCAACTCTGTGCAACCCCATAGACAGCAGCCCACTAGGCTCCTCTGTCCCTGGGAGTCTCCGGGCAAGAATACTGGAGTGGGTTGCCATTTCCTTTTCCAATGCATGAAAGTGAAAAGTGAAAGTAAAATCACTCAGTCGTGCCGGACTCCTAGCGACCCCATGGACTGCAGCCCACCAGGCTCCTCCGTCCATGGGATTTTCCAGGCAAGAGTACTGGAGTGGGGTGCCATTGCCTTCTCCGTAGGCTCTCCTACCTCTCTGCAATCCTCTGGAAAAAATAACTGTAAGGGAAAAAAAAAAAAGGAACTAGTGTCTGCCAAGGCCCAAAGTAAATTTATGGAACCCACTAACCCATGAGTTGTAATAGCTTGGATGTATTTCTAGGTTCAAGAAGGGCTTAGCTACACTTATGAATGATATTCATTTACTCATTCATTCATAAGTCACTTAAAAGCACCTGTTCCGTGTTAGTCACTGGGCCTGATGATGGTAGGATCCTACTTGGTTATCAAGGAAAATGATTTATGTTGGGGGGAGGTGTTTGGCCCTCTGAGGTTAAGGGAGACATCCATACCCTCCTTCAAAGGGCACCAGAGTCACCCTGAGGGAGAGGAAGTGAGCCATGAAGCACAGACCAAGAAGAGGATTATTTACGCCCTCGTAGTTTCCGAGTTGATCACTCACTGACTTCTACGTGACAAACCCATGGTTTTCATCTCCACAGCATCCAGTGAAGTTCTCATTTTCAGAGCCTGAGTGCCCCTCTGCACACAGTGCTACGGACATGAAATGGAAAGGCTGCCCAGCATAGAACATCAGCAGAGCCCCAGACCTACAGTCATGCTTTTCCCAGCCAGAAATTTTTAGACATTTCAACAGGAAACTTGTGGCACAGATGGAAAATAAATTGCATCTGTTAAGCAGAGTAAATGGGAGGGGGGGAGCTTCAAAGATCAAAAAGCTGTGTAAGAGATACTCTGAGGACCCAGATTATATAAATGCTTGTAAGCTATGAGTGTTTTCATACAGTGCTATTAAGAAACCTGCAATTAAGGTGTTGGAGGTTTTTCTTAAACACACACGCACACATACCCTCGCAGGGAAATCAATCCCCTCTCATAAAAGAACAGTGGTAGGTGTGCGGAGCGGTTTCCGTGCCCCGGGCAGGCACAGCGCCTGGAGACGAGTCAGTCTAACCTGTGGGAAGATACCATTTGATGTACCACCAAGAGCTAGAAGACAGCAGCGCCTCCCTGGGAGCCTGCCACTTCTCCTACAAACCTCAAACCAGGGTGTATGGAAGACTTTGCCCCTAGAGGCGGGGCAGGAGGGGAATGAGGGGTGGGGGAGATGTGCTTTCTTCTCCAGAGCCAGGCAGGGCATTTGTGAGACTGTCCTGCCGTCTCCTAACCAGGTAGGCACGCGGGCCTCACACCTGCAGCGTCTGGAATCGAGCCGTCCTGCTTCTGCTCAGCCGGGTTCCATAAAGGGCACAGATGGAACCTGACATTTTAGCGCGGCCAATGCCATCACCGGTGCTCTTTTCTCAGGGCTGACTCACAGTTAAAGTGTTTGAATAATTTAGACCCACTGCCATCTGAAAAACAAAAAACAAAACAAAACAAAACAGTCCAGGCTATTTAACTTCAGTAATGAGACCCAACCAGAAAAACTGTGGTGTGGGTAGAACCAGGTGAAACCAGGAAGTCTTTTCTTTAGGAAATGACGCTCAGGTGTGGTCGCTGGAATAGCAGCATTGCTATCACCTGGAACTGGTTAGAAATGAAAGTTCTCAGGCCTCATCCAGACTTCCTGAAGTGAGACTCCAGGAAGGGAGCCTAACCATGTGTGTGCTAACACAGCTTCCAGGGGTCTTGGTGACACGAAAGTTTGAAAACCACTGTCTCAGAGGGGTAAGTCATGATATCATTCTGTTTATTTATAGAATCATACAAATGGTAGAGGAGAATGGATTGGGTTGCATTCGGGTGAGAATTTCTGGCTTCTTGTCTTTCCTGACTTGTCTCAGGAGCCACGGTGAAAAATCCAAGGATACTTCCTTCCACGTGTTAGGCTGATTGCTGCTGTGCAGTTTGGGAGAGCTACATCAGCGGGTCTTACACTTTCTCAAGTTGCATTACAACCAAGTCTAGTTTATCCTGTTTCATATTGCAATAATGTTTTCCTAAAAAAGCAGACAAATGCTGTGTACGTTGATATCAGGTAACTGTGTTTGGGCTGTGAAAGTACACAAAGGCCCACATAGAGAAAAAGTTTGGCTAGCAATGAACAACTACTGCTGAACATCACAGAATCACGCTGGATTCAGGGCAGGGGCAGGCAGAAGATGGAGACGTTATGACAACATTCTCTTCTGTCACTCAAACTTCATTTAGAAAACGTAGGCCTCCTTCAGAATTAAAAGGGGGGAGGATCCATAACTTCCACTTAAATAAAATAGCCCCTCTATTTAAGGCTCTCATAGTTATTAAACTAATGTTAGTACAGTACTTCTGGACTCACCAGTGTAAGAAGCTAAATAACTGCATGTGTACTATGATTATCAGCAACTGGAAGCAAGTGTCAGGGCATGCAGGAGCCACAAATCAAATATCTCATTGTTCTCTCCTTGACAGGCTTCCTCTGTTCCACAGATGTCATTAGTCCCAGGAAGCTGACCTGCAATTTCTCTAATCATAACCATCCAGTATTAGAGCTCCAAGAGTGAGATGTTTTTCTCCTAAAGTTTAGTGAAAGAGATTTTTACAACCATGTTTCTTATGCATGGCAGTCAGAAAATGATAAAATGCTGTTCTGAGGTATTTTGAGATGCCATATAATTTAATACATAACTGTCATCATGTTTTTCATTGGGTTATTTTTCCAAGAGAAGATTCCAGAATTTCTTGTAGGGGGTAATTATGAGCATACAGGGTATCTGTTGAGCAGCTCTGTAAAGGTGAGGAAGTGGGAGAGAGCTGTAGACTATAATAGAATAAACTCCCGGGGAAATTTTCAGCCCTAGTTCTCGACCTCATGAAAGATATTACCATCTCACTATCCCTAGAACAGGCCTGGAAGACAAAACAGAATTTAAAATTCTGATCTGACTCTCCCAGCAACATTTGATTTCTGTAAATGCTGCACTATAATTTCCCAAACTTTAGGCATCAATAAATCCTCTACTTAAGCCCCTATGTCTGATGTGGTAGATCATGTGTCAAATAGCTTCCCAAAGCATTTCAATCTCTGTCCTGTTCTCATGTAGAGGGTACAAGATCATGCGTGCGTGCTGACTCGTTTCAATTGTGTCCAACTCTTCACAACCATAGCCCGCCAGGCTTCTCTGTCCATGGGATTCTCTAGGCAAAAGTACTGGAGTGGGTTGCCTTGCCCTCCTCCAGGGGATCTTTACAACCCAGAGATCAAACCCTCATCTCTCGTGTCTCCTGCATTGGCAGGTGTGTTCTTTACCACTAGTGCCACCTGGGAAGCCCATGAGATCATAGAAAACATATATGTTGGCCTCTGCCCCTGGTTCCTGGCATAGAGTTTCTGAAACCCTTGTAACAACCTGGATGATAGGAGAGGGTTTTGCTCTGATGAGATGACTCTGGTTGGGCTCGTGGATGTGGATGGGTCACTGGAAAGGCCAAGACATGATTAGGAACTTGAAATCTTCAGCCCTGCCCCTCATTCTCTTGAGAAGGGAGAAGGGCTGAAAATGGAGTTTATGATTGGTCATGCCTACATGATGAAGCCTCCATAAAATTCTAAAAGGAAGGAGCGCTGGAGAGTTTTCAGGTTGGTGAACAGGTGGAACTTCTAGGAGAGTGGCATGCCCAGAAAGGTCATGGATGCTCTGCATCCCCTCCCATATTCCTCACCATATGTGTCTTCTCATCTGGCTGTTCATCTTTTATCTTTCACTGCATCATTTGGTAAACTGGTAAGCAGATGTAAGTTCTTCCTTGAGTTCTGTGAGCTCTTTGAGCTAAATTAATCAAAGCCAAGGAAAGGGTGGTGGAACGCTCCTTTGTAAGAAAAGTCAGACAGAAGTCTGACTAGTGACCCGCTATGTGCAATTAGCTCTGAGGTAGGGTGGGGACAGTCTTATGGGACTGTATCAGATGACCCAAATACTGGAGTTTCAGCTTTAGCATCAGTCCTTCCAGTGAATATTCAGGGTTGATCTCCCTTAATATTGACTAGCTTGATTTCCTTGCTGTCCAAGGGACTTTCCAGGAGTCTTCTCCAGCACCACAGTTCAAAGGCATCAGTTCTTTGGTGTTCTGCCTTCTTTATGGTCCAGCTCTCACAACCTTACGTGATCACTGGGAAGACCACAGACTTGACTGTGTGGACCTTTGTCAGCTGAGTAATGTCTCTGCTTTTCAACACACTGTCTAAGTTTGCCATCACTTTCCTGCCAGGAAGCAACTGTCTTCTGATTTCATGGCTGCAGTCACCATCTGCAATGATTTTGGAGCCCAAGAAGAGGAAATCTGTCACTACTTCCACATTTTAGCCTTCTGTTTGCCATGCAGTAATGGGGCTGGGTGCCATGATCTTGTTTTTTTTTCATATTTATTCTTAAGCTAGCTCTTTCACTCTCCTCCTTCTCCCTCATCAAGAGGCTCTTTAGTTCCTCTTCACTTTCTGCCCTTAGAGTGGTATCATCCGCATATCTGAGGTTGTTGATGTCTCTCCTACCTATCTTGATTTCAGCTTGTAACTACAACCCTGGCATTTCTAATGATGTGCTCAGTATATGGATTAAGCAAACAGGGTGACAGCAGACGGCCCTGTTGTACTCCTTTCTCGATCTTAAACCAATCAGTTGTTCCATACAGGGTTTTAACTGTTGCTTCTTGACCCACATACAGGTTTCTCAGGAGACAGGTAAGATGGTCTGGTATCTTGGCTTATAAAGCATCATAAAAATTCTTGGCTTATAAAGCATCATAAAAATTCTTGGCTTGTAAAACATCAATTTACCATGGCTAATCAATAAGTCACATCAAAGTTTCCTTTGGAAAAGCCTCCTCGTATGTTACTCTCTCACCAGTCATGTTTTTACCTTGCTTGATATGCAGATAAAAACCTGTTGTTAGGGACTGAATGTTTGTGTCCCCCCCACCAAGCTTATATGCTAAAGTCCCAACCTCCAATATGTGAGTATTTGAAGTTGGGGCCTTTTGGGAGTAATCAGGATTAGGTGAGGTTGTGAGAGTAGAGCCTTGGTCCCATGAGATAAGTGTCCTCATAAGAAGAGATGCCAGGGAACTTAGTTTCTCTCCTTTCACCATGTAAGGGCACAGTGAGAAGGCAGTCTTTTGTAAGCCAAGAAGAGAGCCCTCACCAGAAACCAACCAGCCTGGCACCTTCATCTCAGACTTCTAGCCTCCAGAACTGTAAGAAATAAATTTTTGTTTAAGCCACCTAGTCTATGGTGTTGTGTTAATATACATGCTTTGGCCTAAGAATCTTTTTATTAGAAAATTTAGTATTAATGTATTTTTTGGCTTTGCTGTGCATCTTGCAGATTGTTAATTCCCCAACCAGGGATTGAAGCTGAGCCCTTGGCAGTGAAAGTGCAGAGCCCTAACCACTGGACCACCAGGGAATTCCCAAGTATTAATTTTTATTTTGAAGACATTACAAATAACAAATGAAGAAAAAAATAAAATACTTATTGATCAATTTGTATATATCAGGAGCTGAAATAACAATAATTGTTATTATTATTATCAATAATATTATTATTACAAATGAAGAAGCTGAAGTCTAGAAATGTTAAGTAATAATAGGTCCAAGATCACTTAAATAAGAATCAGTCAGGATAAACCCCATGACTTGTCTTCTGGGAATGACTATGCTCTTTCCTTCTCATCCAAATCCTCTTTCTCCTGTATTCTAAGAGAACTTGGTCTGTTCCATTCATGAAACTCTTTATATATTGTCTTTCAATACAAGTATTTGTAAGAAAAGTATATATATATATATAGTCATTGAATATAATAAATATATGGTCAAAATATTATTTTTTACATACCTTTCATTTTTTTACAAGTTGAGACCTTGAGGCCATTAACTGCAGACCTGAGAAATTATGTCTCTATACAGAGTACCAACAGTTTGAATATTTGTTGCTTGATGAGGGACTTAATTTCTGCTTTGAAAAGCTTAAGTTTATAATCATTACTCTGAGTTAAGCTTTTTTATAACAAAGACTACATTAAAATAAAAATTATAGAACTTTTCATTTTAAAAATTATGAAATAAAACCTTAGTGGAAGACTAAGGTAAACAGTTTGGAATGAGATATTTTGCGAAATTGAGTTTTTTTTCTCACCATTAAGAATGATGGGATATAGAATATCCAATATGTTCTTGAATAAAGCATATTGAATAACATCAATATGTTCTATGAGTGGAAATTTGCCATGTTAGAGATTCTATAAAACTCTTGGTGTACTGAGGACATTTCACAGATGTTTATTGTTATCATCGCATTAAAAATACCAGTGATGAGGTAATTAGACATACTGTCCAATCTAAATCCTAGTTAAAAAGAAAATTAATTAATGTAAAATGTACCTCAAAATTATGTCATTTGCTAAGGTAATTAGAAGGCTTAATGTATATTTAAATATATATATTTATTTAAATATATTTATACATATAATAACAATTGAGCTAAAAAAGATAAAAATTCAAACTCTCATTTCTTTAGAAACCATTGGTATCATTTTAGGTGGATGAACACAAGAGTGAAAAATAAAACCTTCAGCTTGAACACTCTGGTACTTCATAAAAAACCACCTATCCTTTGTTCTGACTGCCAAAAAATAAAAATGATTTAGGGGCAAGAAGGTTTGAAATAATCTTTAAGTCAAGTAGTATATAAAAGCAATTATGAGGAGTGACATGTTCTATGCTATGCGGGAAAAAGTATATAAAAATGTCAAAATAGTAGCAATAAAAAGACTATAAACTTCATCCTCATGTCCAGTCAGGAAATGAAAGATCTTTGTAACAGGCCGTGTTTTGAAAAAGTTAAAGTACTCTGGAGTTAAAGACATTGTAGGACCTGTAGGGCCCGGTCGCCACTAGTTCCCAGGAAGCATAAGGGGGAGAACGTACACATGACGTAAAAGTGGTTGTTTTAGAACTTTCTTTCCTTTTCTTTGTACATGAGGGAAATAAAAGGCAGACAGTTTGCTGCCATGTTTCTTCCGGCCCAGAAAAGCTCTGGAAAAAATACGGGTGCGGCCACACGCCCGCCCCCTCCGTCACATTCCTGCGCTTCTTCCCCGCGCTGTGCGTCCCTCCCTATGCGTGTTTCAGGGCCGCTCCAGAGTTGCCCTCCGTGGACCCCACCTCGACCAGCAGTTATCCGCCCTGAACGCCATTCTCCAGAGCTTTGCTAGGTGTTGCCAACTAGATAAACAATATAAGCTAAAATCTTTCTCGCTGATAAATGGTAGAGTATGTTATCCAGACTGAAACACATTTCATTTTAATGCCTCCTGCCAGGAGGAAAACAGCGTAGACATTTCTGCTAAGGTCAATAGAGAAAAACTCTGGGCCTTTGACTTTTCTCCCAGGTAAAGCATTTCACCACATTTTTAAGATCTCCCTGCAGTCCGCCAAGTTGCAGCCTTCCAGTCTCACTGCCTACTTTCATCAGGAAAGTCCCCCAAATACCCTCTTATATCCTAAGACCTCCTTATGTTAAAGATGCCTACACACACACACACACACACACATAAAGAATTTAATAAATTGAGTCTTTGAGCATGAGTAGAACTTTTATCTATGCAATTGTGTTAGCTTTCATGGCTGCATAACAAATAGCAGGAAGAGAGTAAAGCATCATCCATTTATTAGCTCCCAGTTCTGTGGATCAGAGTCTGGGTAGGCTCACCTCAGTACTCTGCTTGGGTTCTCACAAGGCTGAAACCCAGGCATCAGTCCAACTGAGTTCTTAATTGGAGCCTCTCCTCAAGCATTCAGATTCTTAGAGAATTCAGTTACTTGCAGGGCTGAGGTACCCACTTCCTTCGTGGTGGTCACTTAGGACTATGATCAGTTTCTAGAGTCCACTCTCAGGTCCTGGCTCTGAAACTCCTTCTGTCCCAACAACAGCTTCCTTCTCATTCATCCCTACTCAGGCTTTTGATCTTCCTGTCTCTCCTTCTGCCACCAGCCAGAGAAAACTCTCTACTTTTAAAGGGCTCTTGTGATGAGGTTAGTCCATATGGATAACCTATCTATGGTCAATTGATTGATAACCTTATTTACAAGTGGAAAACTTTCTTTTATCATGTTGTTGTTCAATCGCCAAGTCGTGTCTGACTCTTTATGACCCAATGAATTGCAGCATGCCAGGTTTCCTGCCCTTCACTATCTCCCAGAGTTTTCTCAAACTCATGTTGATTAAGTCAGTGAGGCCATCCCACTATCTCATCCTGTCGTCCCCTCCCCCTCCTGCCTTCAATCTTTCCCAACATCAGGGTCTTTTTCAAAGAGTTGGCTCTTTGCATCAGGTGGCCAAAGTATTAGAGCTTCAGCATCAGTCCTTCCATTGAATATTCAGGGTTGATTTCCTTTAGGATTGACTGGTTTAATCTCCTTGATGTCCAAAGGACTCTCAAGAGTCTTCTTCAGCACCACAGTTTGAAAGCATCAATTCTTCAGTGCTCAGCCTTCTTTAGGTAACACAACAGCAGGAGTAATGCTGAGAGCAATATTCATAGGGGCCATTTTAGAATTCTGTCAGCTACAGGGATCTCATAGATATTTGCTTATAAAGTTTTTATAGCAGTCTTTATTTTTGCCCATTTTATGGGTGACTTCTGTAGATGCTTTAGCTGTCTCCAACAGAAAGATAACTCTTTAGAGCAGAGATGTTTTCTTTCTCAGTAAATTACTGTGGAAGAGAGACAATTGAGGCAAAGAAAAAGTAAAATATAAAAGGGTGCCATATTTGTTATGTCTAATCAGACTATAAGGAGATAAGCTGCAGTTTAGGTAAGGGATTCAGAATTATGTATATGGAAATCAAATAATAAAAATTTGTAAATTTGGGTCAGGATGAAACTCAAAAGGCACAAAAAGACATATGTGATACACTGGATTATGAAACTAAATTTTATCCCAGCTGAAAATTACAAGCTGGGAGTCTTCCAGGGTTAAAGCTGCTAAAACCAGATTGTAAGAAGGGACTCAGAGGATGTGGCTCAGGTAGCAGCATCCTTGAAGAGGTGCCTGGGTGCTGTGCCCAGTCCACGTTCCTTACCTGAACCTGGATCAGTACCCTTCCTGTGGTTCTAAGTTGTTACCCAGCAAACACAACATGCTTTCTCTCTCTCTTTTTTCCCAGTTTTACAATTGACAGACAAAATTGTATCTATTTAGAGTGTACAGTGTCCCTGGACTGGAAAAAGTCAGTTTTCATTCCAATCCCAAAGAAAGGCAATGCCAAAGAATGCTCAAACTACTGCACAAGTGAGTTCATCTCACATGCTAGTAAAGTAATGCTCAAAATTCTCCAAGCCAGGCTTCAACAGTATGTGAACAGTGAACTTCCAGATGTTCCAGCTGGTTTTAGAAAAGGCAGAGGAACCAGAGATCAAATTGCCAACATCTGTTGGATCATCGATAAAGCAAGAGAGTTCCAGAAAAACATCTATTTCTACTTCATTGACTATGCCAAAGCCTTTAACTGTGTGGATCACAATAAACTGTGGAAAATTCTGAAAAAGATGGGAATACCAGACCACCTGACCTGCCTTTTGAGAAACCTGCTTGTGGGTCAGAAATTAGAACTGGACGTGGAGCAACAGACTGGTTCCAAACAGGAAAAGGAGGATGTCAAAGCTGTATATTGTCACCCTGCTTATTTAACTTATATGCAGAATACATCATGAGAAACGCTGGGCTGGAGGAAGCACAAGCTGGAATTAAGATTGCTGGGAGAAGTATCAATAACCTCAGATATGCAGATGACACCACCCTTATGGCAGAAAGTGAAGAAGAACTAAAGAGCCTCTTGATGAAAGTGAAAGAAGAGAGTGAAGAAATTGGCTTAAAGCTCAGCATTCAGAAAAATAAGATCATGGCATCCGGTCCCATCACTTCATGCGAAATAGATGGAAAAACAGTGGAAACAGTGGCTGACTTTATTTTGGGGGGCTCCAAAATCCCTGCAGATGGTGATTGAGCCATGAAATTAAAAGACAGTTACTCCTTGGAAGAAAAGCTATGACCACCTATACAGCATATTCAAAAGCAGAGACATTACTTTGCCAACAAAGGTCTGTCTTGTCAAGGCTATGGTTTTCCCTGTAGTCGTGTATGGATATGAGAGTTAGACTATAAAGAAAGCTGAGCGCCGAAGAATTGATGCTTTTGAACTGTGGTGTTAGAGAAGACTCTTGAGAGTCCCTTGGACTGCAAGGAGATCCAACCAGTCCATCCTAAAGGAGATCAGTCCTGAATATTCATTGGAAGAACTGATGTGGAAGCTGAAACTCCAATACTTTGGCCACCTGATACAAAGAGCTGACTCACTTGAAAAGACCCTGATGCTGGGAAAGATTGAAGGCAGGAGGAGAAGGGGCTGACAAAGGATAATATGGTTGGATGGCATCACTGACTCAATGGTCATGAGTTTGAGTAAACTCCAGGAGTTGATGCTGGACAGGGAGGCCTGGCGTGCTGCAGTCCATGGGGGTCGCAAAGAGTCGGACACGACTGAGCAACTGAACTGAACGAAACTGTCCCTGGAAAAGAAAGTGTCAGCCCTCTCCAGTATTCTTGCCTGAGAAATCCCATGAACAGAGGAGCCTGGCAGGCTACTGTCCGTGGGGTCACAAAGAGTCGGCCACAGCTTAGCAGCTAAGCAATAGAGTGTACAGTGTAATGATTTGATATGCATGTACTTTGTGGAATGACTACCACAGTCAGATTAACAAACACATCCATAAGCTCACATAGTTACCTTTGTGTGTGTGTGTGCACTTAAAATCTATTCTTTTAGCCAACTTCAAGTATACAATACAGCACTATAAACCTTGGCCACTAAACTGTACATTAGATCCTCAAATTTATTCATGTTATAACTGAAGGCTTCTACCCACTGACCAGCATGCCTCCCCTGTTATTCCCACCCCCAGACCCTGGCAACCACCCTTCTATTCTGTTTCTGAAAGTTTGGCTTTGTGAACATTTTTTAAGATTCCACATATGCATGAGATCATACAGTATTTGTCTTTCTCTGTCACACACAGCAGGCTCTTGATGGTGATCTGTACCTTTTAGTTGGGTGATTGAGTGCTCTACTGCAGAAAAGGATAAATTCAATAGAGTTCACCTCTTTGTGTAAGCTGTTCTGTAGTTATTATGCTGCTTTATAAGTGCTTTATCTGTTGTAAGATGTTTCAAGTGGATATGAGCATCTAATTTATTGAACTTATAAATCTGATTTACTAAATTTAGAAGAGTTTTATAAAGATTACAGGTATCTTACATGTTAGATTTGTAAGTTTGCCTTATCAGGTGAAATATTTGAGAGAATCAGTTCATCAAATTGGCAATAAAAGAGTGAAATATCTAAGAAAATCTAGTTCATAAATGTTCTAAATGATGTTAACATTTAAAGCATTTAATCCCTCAAATCTATAAGGTAATTGGGCATTAATTAAATAACAAATTGTGTTTAAAATTATAACACAGTAACATTTGTAAATATATTAACAAGATTTGTGAGTTAAAAGTGAAGGCTTATATAAACTAGGCTATAAAATTTATACTTTTTATAAATTGAATATTTGCACAAGCATATAGGGAACTATAACTATGATCTTCTGCACCAAAAAAAAGCAGCTTTGGGTACTACAAACTCAATTACCATTATTAAACATTGATGAGTAATATAACTGTAGGGGATATCAATCACAGTAGTTACCATTTATTACCTCCAACTACATATCAGTTCTGTGATATACATCAAGTTTATTCATTTATTTTTTGTTTTGTTTTTGCTCTTTAAGTGTGCTGACAATCTTTTAATGAGCTCACAATCTTTTAAAGTCTAAAAATATAATTTCACATACTAGTTGGAATTCCTTTGGTCACAAGTAACAGAAAAGAACTGAAGTCAAATTGTTTTAATAATAATAATGATAACAGCAGTAACAGCAATAAGAAGACAGGGATTTGGTGGGTCAAGTAACTTAAGAAGTCCAAAGGTAGAGAAGTTACACCATGTGGATCTTCTTTCCAAAAAGGATGGACTGTCAACTGTGAGGAGTGGAGGTAACTCAGCCACCAGCCACTGGGCATTGGGGTTCCCACAGTCTTGATCTGGGACCACACTCTTTCTGGGCAGCCCTGGTCAGTAAGCACAGGTGGATTACCAGGGCCTGGGCATTTCTGCCAGTGTGAGAATCCTCTAATAAACATGTCTTACTCTAAATCACCCTGTTGGGCTGGCCAGTAGTTTATAAAATCTGCATCACAATCTGGGCTCCCCTTGCCCAACCCTGAGTTCTTCCCCTTTGCTTTCACAGATGTCACTGTCCAGCATGCTTCTTCCACTTTTTTCTTCCACTGGCATTACCCCTAATAAATCGTGGTCACTGGGCAGCCATCTCCAAGCTGCTTACTGAAGGGCATGAATAGCCTCTTAGGCCAGTAGTTCAGTGATGCCACAGGGCCCACTTTGTATCTGACTCTCTACTCTGCCTTGCTGAGCGCAGAACTGCCCTAAAGCTGTCAGTCTTCATGACAGTACCATGCCACAAGAACCAGCTGGAGCTAACTGCTTCCCTTTCACAGCCAGTGGGAGAAGGGAGCATCTTTTGGTAACACTCACATGAGAGAGAATAATTTTACTCTCCAGATGTTCTTCATCAAACATCTCCTTTATGGCCCTTTGACACAGCTTGAATCATCCTATCCAACCACTGAGACTGTGGTCCACTTCTTCAGCTCCTGTGAGATCAATTCCAACCAATCTGCAAAGCTGGGAAGCTCTAGGTCCCATTAGAAAGGAGACAGAAAGAATGAATGCTGGGGAGGCAATAATGCATTTCCTTGAGAGGTTTGTTTTAATGTAATTTCTTCTAGGACAATGAAGCAATTCATATCACCCAGGAAAGTAAAATTCTGAAACTGATTCTTACTGTCATCCACAGATCCATTGCAATTAACCTAATGTTAGACCACCATCAAAGGTGGCTGCACAAAATACTCCTGTAAACATCTGTGCAGGTGTTAGGCAGAACACTTATTTTACTATTACTGGGGGAATGACACTCTTGCACTATTAACAGTCTCTGCTTTTGTTTCACAGACACTGAGCCTCAGGTCATCATAGTTCTCCTATTTTCCTCTGGAGTAAGCAGTATGCCCCAATTTTATTGTGCAAGATTCCTTTTGTGATTCAGCTATTTGCAGCTTGTTTTATTTTTTTTTTTTCCAATGGTGCTGTATCAGTTAAGTTTTTCAGTTCCGGAATCAAAGGATAAGCATTCTTGAACACTACCCAATATCATACCACAGAATTATTCCTGTGAGAGCACTGCTGCTACTAGCCATGAGCATACGCTCTAGAGTATACACTGCTAATAATGCAGGCACACAAGCCAGATGCTGCCACTGGAACTCTGACCACTGCAGTTTCTGGAAGCTGGATGTCCTGGTGTCTCTGCCCACAGACTTGCCAGAGTGAATTCTATGGAGTTCTTCCTTCTCCAGATCACTGGGTTCCCCTTCAAACAGGGGCCAGAGCACCTGATGAGTAGAGCCCACATCCTGAGCCTTGGCTGTAAGGGAACAGCAGGTGGACAGTTTCTACCAATTTCAACTTCTAGAATGGGAGATGAGCTCTGCCTCCCAAGGTAGAAGATTCCATATGCTGGATTCCTTGCATTTACTTTTGTTCTTCTAAAGTCTCCAGTGAGTAATCCTCAAAAGGATTTTATAAGTTTTCCTTAGTAGTTAAAGCCTATGAGAAAAGAATACACTGGTATTCAAATGTCTTATGAGCCAAGTGTCAGTCATAATTGTCAACAACCCCATTAAGCTTGGACTTCCTGGGGAAGCTGGTTACAGCATTCAAAATACATTTGTATTCCATTTTTGTTTTGTTAGTAAGATGAGAATATATTGCCTTTATTAATGCTAAACCCATAGACTTTACAAAGAGTACTTGTCACTATTATCTCACCATTCCTATAAACATTCATCTTGGAAAGATTAAATTCAACTCGGCAGATATTTATTCAGCTCATAATAAATGCAAGACTTTGTGCTAGGGACTGGGGGATGACAAATTTGCCTTAAACTGTCACTGTGGTGACTACTTATTTTAATTCCTTCATCATATAAAAATTGAGTATTAACCATTCATGATCTACTTTTATATTTTACTGTCAACTTTCTATTATTTCCAATTCTATAGAAGAGTTCAAAAATCTCCACAATACATTTTTAGAGGTTAATCTTCATTACAATTTATCTCTTGTTCATATTATGAATACAATTTTGAAATCCAAGCAATATATATTTGAAGATAAAATGCAATTGATAAAGATGTTATTATTCATATACTTAAGTTATTCCTATCATTATTGTGCAAAAAGAACATTAGAAATTCACAAATGTGAGTGTGTGTTTGAGGAGACATATTGTTTACACTTGCTTGTGTGCTAACATATTTAGTAGGTGTTATCAGCAGAGGAGCCTTATGAGAAGACATTGATCAGAGTTCTGTTTCAGTGATGGAGGTTGGCACAATCCTATAGTATTTGAACTGGATAAAAAGGTAAAGGTCACGACTCATCTCTGAATTGAGTTTTGAATTGAGCCTCATTGTCACCTTCATATTTCTGTTGCTTTATGATCCACTCCTTCAGTTTCTGCAATCAAACAAGCCTGAGTTTCTCCCCACAGACCACATGAAAAGTGCAAGTGTTAGTCTCTCTGTCGAGTCCAACTCTTCATGACCACATGGGCTATAGCCCACCCAGCTCCTCTGTCCATGGAATTCTCCAGGCAAGAATACTGGAGTGGGTTGCCATTCCCTTCTTCAGGGGATCTTCCTAAACCCAGGATCGAACCCGGGTCTCCTGCATTACAGGCAGATTCTTTACCATCTGAGCCACCAGGGAAGCCTCACAGACCACATACTTTTAGGCAATTATATAACCTCTGTCTATCTTAGTTTTCATGTCTAAAGAGGAACTGAAAACAATGCTTTCACAAATGGCTGCTGGTGAGAATTAAATAACACACTGTATTTAAAACTCTTAGTCATATCACCCAGTAATCCCGATCCTAGATATTTACTGAAAAAAAATAAAGACACATGCCACCCCAAACCTATACAGGATGACTGTTACAAATAGCAATGTTGTTGATCAGATGTGAATTGGATACGTAAAGTGTTGTGGGCAGTGCCAGCTCTGAGGGAGGCCTTTGAGGAGTTATTAGGGTCCTTTCCATTGGTTAGAATTGCACATTGAGGAAATCAATATTTATCAGTTTACTATGAGATAACAGGTTACAGGAGACTGATTTACTTTAACTAGTCTCATAACCCATTGAAGTATAAAGGCAATAGAACCTGTCAACAGAATTCGTAGGGTCAGCACGATCCTGTGCCCTGGTCCTGCCATCACAATTTCTCCTTGTGGGCAGGAGATACATATCAGGGCAGCCTTATACATATCAGCTTCCTGGGTGGGCAGGGGGTCAGCACAGGGAGAGAAGTTAGTTCAAAATGTCATACGAACCAGGTCATAAGAAGGGCTCTGTCAATAATTCCTGTTTTCATCATTCACCAGAATCCATATCTTTGTTGAATAGTGTGGGATAAAAACCCATAACATCTTGTTGGCAGCTCTCCGTGCTCCTGCTACTCAGTCTTCAGGTCTGGTACATCACCCTTGACAGAAGCAACTTTCAGCTGCTCTTTCCTCTGAGATGTTATGCTTATTAAATTTGGTGTTCCCAGGTTGCCTTCACCTCATGAGAGCTAGTATCTAATATACCCTCAGCAAGTAGTTAATGCCGTCCTTTGAGGGATTGCTTTTGCTAGTTTCACAATGAAAGCACAATTAAAACTTTGGTTATCTATTGCTCCATAACAAACCAACCCAAGGATTAGTGGTGTAGAACAATGGCAATCATCTTTGTATTAACTCTCCTGGTTTGGGGTGTTGAGTGGGCTCAGTCAGGTGGTTTCCCTCAGGGTGTCTCCTGTAGTTACAGTCAGCCAATGGACAGTGCTGGAGTACTCTGAATGACATGAGAGATTAATAGGAAAAAAAATTTTTATTTAACATATGTATATTGGGACTCTATAAGATATGGTAAGTTCTTTTAGAACTAATACCCCCAAAAGATGTCCTTTTCATTATACGGGACTGGAATGCAAAAGTAGGAAGTCAAGAAACACCTGGAGTAACAGGCAAATTTGGCCTTGGAGTACGGAATGAAGCAGGACAAAAGCTAATAGAATTTTGCCAACAGAACGCATTGGTCATAGCAAACACCCTCTTCCAACAACACAAGAGAAGACTCTACACATGGACATCACCAGATGGTCAACACCAAAATCAGATTGATTATATTCTTTGCAGCCAAAGATGGAGAAGCTCTATACAGTCAGCAAAAATAAGACCGGGAGCTGACTGTGGCTCAGATCATGAACTCCTTATTGCCAAATTCAGACTTAAATTGACAAAAGTAGGGAAAACCACTCGAACATTCAGGTATGACCTAAATCAAATCCCTTACGATTATACAGTGGAAGTGAGAAATAGATTTTAAAAACTAGATCTGATAGACAGAGTGCCTGATGAACTATGGATGGAGGTTCATGACATTGTACAGGAGACAGGGATCAAGAGCATCCCCAAGAAAAAGAAATCAAAAAAAGCAAAATGGCTGTCTGAGGAGGCCTTACAAATAGCTGTGAAAAGAAGAGAAGCAAAAAGCAAAGGAGAAAAGGAAAGATATATCCATTTAAATGCAGAGTTCCAAAGAATAACAAGGAGAGATAAGAAAGCCTTCCTCGGTGATCAATGCAAAGAAATAGAGGAAAACAACCAAATGGGAAAGACTAGAGATCTGGTCAAGAAAATCAGAGATACCAAGGGAACATTTCATGCAAAGATGGACTCAATAAAGGACAGAAATAGTATGAACCTAACAGAAGCAGAAGATATTAAGAAAAGGTGGCAAGATACACAGAAGAACTGTACAAAAAAGATCTTCACGACCCAGATAATCATGATGGTGTGATCACTGACCTAGAGCCAGACATCGTGGAATGTGAAGTCAAGTGGGCCTTAGGAAGCATCACTACAAACAAAGCTAGTAGAGGTGATAGAATTCCAGTTGAGCTATTTCAAATCCTGAAAGATGATGCTGTGAAATTGTTGCACTCAACATGCCAGCAAATTTGGAAAACACAGCAATGGCCACAGGACTGGAAAAGGTCCGTTTTCATTCCAAACCCAAATAAAGGCAATGACAAACACAACTGCACAATTGCACTCATCTCACACGCTAGTAAAGTAATGCTCAAAATTCTCCAAGCCAGGCTTCAGCAATACGTGAACTGTGAACTTCCAGATACTCAAGCTGGTTTTAAAAAAGGCAAAGGAACAAGAAACAAGAAACAATAAACAAAAAACTTGCCAACATCTGCTGGATCATTGAAAAAGCAAGAGATTCCAGAAAAACATCTATTTCTGCTTTATTGACTATGCCAAAGCCTTTGACTGTGTGGATGATCACAAACTGTCGAAAATTCTGAAAGAGATGGGAATACCAGACCACATGACCTGCCTCTTGAGAAATCTGTATGCAGGTCAGAAGCAACAGTTAAAACTGGACATGGAACAACAGACTGATTCCAAATAGGAAAAGGAGTACATCAAGACTGTATATCGTCACCCTGCTTATTTAACTTATATGCAGAGCACATCATGAGAAACGCTGGGCTGGATGAAGCACAAGTTGGAATTAGATTGCTGGGAGAAATATGAATCACCTCAGCTATGCAGATGACACCACTCTTATGGCAGAAAGTGAAGAAGAACTAAAGAGCCTCTTGATGAAAGTGAAAGAGGAGAGTGAAAAAGTGGGCTTGAAAACTCAACATTCAGAAAACTAAGATCATGGCATTCCCATCACTTCATGGCAAATAGATGGGGAAACAGTGGAAACAGTGACAGACTTTATTTTTGGCGGCTCCAAAATCACTGCAGACGGTGACTGCAGCCATGAAATTAAATGACGCTTACTCCTTGGAAGGAAAGTTATGACCAACCTAGACAGCATATTAAAAAGCAGAGACATTACTTTGCCAACAAAGGTCCATCTAGTCAAGGCTATGGTTTTTCCAGTGGTCATGTATGGATGTGAGAGTTGGGCTATAAAGAAAGCTGAGCACCAAAGAATTGATGCTTTTGAATTGTGGTATTGGTAAAGATTCTTGCGAGTCCCTTGGACTGCAAGGAGATCCAGCCAGTCCATCCTAAAGGAGATCAGTCCTGAGTGTTCATTGGAAGGACTGATGCTGAAGCTGAAACTCCAATACTTTGGCCACCTGATGCGAAGAGCTGACTCCTTGGAAAAGACCCTGATGCTGGGAAAGATTGAAGGCAGGAATGGAAGGGGCTGACAGAGGATGAGATGGTTGTATGGCATCACCAATTCAATGGACATGTTTGAGAAAACTCCAGGAGTTGGTGACGGCCAGGGAGACCCTGAGTGCTGCAGTCCATGGTGTTGCAAAGAGTCGGACATGACTGAACGACTGAACGACTGAACTGGTAAGATATGAAGCCCAAGGAGAAGTTAGGAAATTGAGGTTTATATGTTATCTGAGAAAAGGGGAAGGTGGTAACGGTTTAGGTCTTCAAAGGGAAGGAAGACCCTCACAAAAGAAGATGAAAAACAAGCAAAATTTAGTAAACAAACATTTGCTGGGCCATATAGATATCATGGGATGCTGAGAGAAATTTTCACAAACAGACTTTCTCAGTTCCTCCCTGGCTACCAAACCAATTCACATTCTAGTTTACATTATATTGTGGTTATCCATGATGATAGCTCCCGTTCTAGAACAAGTTATATGTAAATTCTTTTAGGCAGGATAATGGGCAAGGACAAAGCTTCTTCTGTGTCTTTTTAGCTGGAAATGATTGTTTTTAGCTCAAAATAATCCCCATGCTAAAGAGACACATTTTGGGGTGGCAAGTTTTGCTTCCATACAATTCCATTAATCCACAAAGATTCAAGTTGAAGACAGTGAAATTCCCCAGGCTGCATGATTCAATCTACATCTTATCATTTATGGGAACTATTTGCTATTTGTACTAGAAAAGGCTTTCCTAGTGTCTCAGACAGTAAAGAATCCACCTGCAGTGAGAGACCCAGGTTCAATCTCTGGATAAGGAAGATCCCCTGGAGAAGGGAATGGCAACTAACCGAAGTGTTCTTTCCAGGAGAATATCGTGGGCAGAGGAGCCTGGTGGGCTACAGTCCATGGGATCACAAAGAGTTGGATACAACTGAGTGACTAACACTTTCACTTTACTTTTTCACTTTGTACTAGAAATCATGGTTCAGAAATGGAGAGTTTTACCACATTGATGTCAGTGAGCAAAATCACATCATTTGCACTGCGCACCCCCCCACACACACCCACCCCCTTCAGGCCTACATTTGAGGCTTGGTAGGAAACCAACAGATTTAAAATCTTTACATATGGTCACTAAATTTTCTTTAATCTTTGAAACTAAACCATGGAACACTTGTCAGCCTCACTCTAGAAAGAGTTTTCACACAGGCTGTGAATATGAGCTGCAGACATGTGGTGACCTGACCCACATTCTCCTCCTCTAATCTAATGTAACTATGTCTCCTAGTGTCCAAGATAACTATTAGTAGGGCTGTAGCAAAAACCACTGCTTGATAAGTCCTAAAACAGAGCCTGCATGGGATGTTCAGTGAATTCCCTTGATTATACATCACAGAGGAGACCACAGGAGTAAGTGAAAATTTGCTAAACTGACAAGGCCCGTCCTCTGTTGATGCTGTGCTAAAATGTAAGCTGCCCTCCAGGAAATTACACGGACTTGCAGTCAGGAAAGACTGTTTTTTGTTTCTTTGAAATTTTATTTATTTTTTAATTATAGTTGCTTTACAATGTTGTGTTAGTTTCTACTGTACAGCAAAGTGAATCAGCTCTGTGTATACATATATCCGGAGAAGGCAATGGCACCCCACTCCAGTACTCTTGCCTGGAGAATCCCATGGATGGAGGAGCCTGGTAGGCTGCAGTCCATGGGGTTGCTAAGAGTCGGACACGGCTGAGCGACTTCACTTTCACTTTCCACTTTCACGCATTGGAGAAGGAAATGGCAACCCACTCCAGTGTTCTTGCCTGGAGAATCCCAGGGACGGGGGAGCCTGATGGGCCGCCATCTACGGGGTAGCACAGAGTCGGACACTGTGCGACTGAAGTGACTTAGCAGCAGCAGCAGCAGAAGCATACATATATCCCCTCTTTTTTGGTTTTCTTTGTAGCAGTTCTTCAAGAACAAAGCTGGTTCCTGAATATATTACCTTACCTCTTAGCAACACTTAGTTTTTTCCTCTTAGCTCACTTCTCCTCACCCGCTCTGAACCAGGGATACCCAGACCAGATACTGTAATGTGGCCAACTCGATCAAAGAGCAGAGTCTCATGGCAGAGAGTGGAGTCACTGGTGAACTCATACAACAAGCAGTAACTGCACTTTAATTGGTCTCCATTGTCTAACTCCACAATTACTTTTGATTAGGGTATGTTTACAGCAAGAAGAGAGTCTAAGCAATTCCACCAAGGATGATATATATTATTCACATGGGTCTGAAAAATTAAATATACCCTCAGAATTATTCACAACCAACAAAGCTAATTGTCCCCAGAATGGTAATCAGCAATTACATTACAAAGACAGGAAAGGAAACATCCACATTATAGCTTTGCTTCAATGACTTAGAAATTTTCTCACAGGTAGCATTTATATACATTCTCATTTAACCCTACTTTATGGCTCATTAAATATTTAAGAAGAAAATTAAAAAGGAAAGAACAGAAAAATTTTTTTTCCATAAAAATTAGAGAGACTGTCACTTCTAGAAGCCAAATTTACAGAGAAAATGCTCTTATTTCCTTTACTTATATATTAATTTATTCAAAACACATTTGTTAAACTCACACACTACTGGGAGTAAAATGTGGTACAACCATTTTGGAAAACTGGTGATTTTTATTGTAAAAAAATTAATAAACAGAAACCTCAGTTAAGAAGTCAGGAAACCAGAAGGGGGAGGTTTCATGCCCTATAATGATAGCAGAGCCCAACAGGGAGAAGGAAGACTTCTTTCCAGGCAAGGACTCAGCCAACGGAAAGTCATGGATTCTTGGTTTACTACAATCCTCCCGGCTTCCTTTTCCTTCTATGGAAGTGTCCTCTTTCCCTTGTGTGGGGACTTGCTTGTGATTCACCGTGGTTATAGACGCCAAACTGAAAATTCTCTGCTGGTCCCAAATAAACGTATCTTTGCTGGAGGAATATTTGGTGGTCTATTTGTTTCAGGTCAACACCAAGAAAGGTGAAAATATGCAAAACTTATGATTCATCGCTTTTTCTCTTAGAAGTGCAAATACACATGCACCAAAACACATGTATGAGAATGTTCACATCAGCACTGTTCTTAACAGCCCCAAACTGGAGACTTAAATGCCCAGGAGTGGACCAAATAAATAAATTATGGTATCCTTACACAATGGAATATTATCAAGCTAGGAAAATAAGTTAACTAGAGCTGTACATATAACAATACTTGGAAGAATCTTCTGTACAGGAGGAAAAATGATTTTCCCTCTACCCTTCTGTGTTCTTGACCGAGACCCCTTGTAATAAAAGACATGGTCACAACAGGAAAAAAAAAAGTTAATTTATATGTATACTTCATGTATATGCGAGAGATACCCAGGAAAAACGAGTTACTTTCCAAGACGGTGCAAACTACCACATCGACTACCATCTTCAGCTAAAGACAAAAGAAGCGGGGCGTGGGGGGCATTTATGAGAAATTATCAGGAAAAGCATGATGAACAAGGATATTTTATGTGGATTTAGGTCTTGCCTTCTCCATTGATAACAGTTTCTCATGAGTCATCTTTCTCTTCTGTACAGAGTAGGAGATACCCTTACAGATAGAGATTTCCTTAACAAAAGTAAATTTCCTTTACAAAAGGCTAACTTCCCTATTTTCAGAGCTTCTTTGTGTCTGTTGTTTTTCAAAATAATCCTTAAACCAAAGAGGAGTATTTTGGGGTGGCATATTCCACAGCTTCAAGGTTACATGGGATAGGTTGTTGTTGCTTAGTTGGTAAGTTGTGTCTGATTCTTTTGCAACCCCACGGACTGTAGCCCGCCGGGCTCCTCTGTCCATGGGATTTCCCAAGCAAGAATAATGGAGTGAGTTGCCATTTCCTTCTCCAGGGGATCTTCCCGTCCCAGGGATAGATTGCATCCCCTGTGCATCTCCTGCATTGCGGAAGATTCTTTACCACTGAGCCACCTGGACAATTGGACTATAAAGAAAGCTGAGCACCAAAGAATTGATGCTTTTGAACTGTGGTGTTGGAGAAGACTCTTGAGGGTCCCTTGGACTGCAAGGAGATCCAGCCAGTCAATCTGTCAATCCTAAAGGAAATCACTCCTGAATATTCATTGGAAGGACTGATGCTGAAGCTGAAACTCCAATACTTTGGCCATCTGATGCAAAGAGCTGACTCCTTGGAAAAGACCCTGATGCTGGGAAAGATTGAAGGCAGGAGGAGAAGGGGATGATAGAGGATGAGATGGCTGGATGGCATCACCAACTCAATGGACATGAGTTTGAGTAAACTCTGGGAGTTGGCAATGGACAGGGAGTCCTGGCGTGCTGCAGTCCATGGGGTCGCAAAGAGTCGGACCCAACTGAGGGACTGAACTGAACTGAACAGAACTGGACCTGGGAAAGTCCATATGGGATAGAGCTTTTTAAAACTTTTAATTAATTATTACATTTTAAATTAATATTTTTTAATTTTTAATTAATATTAAAATTAATAATTTTGAGATATTTAAAACACAATATTTAAAAGTTCTTCTCCTTGTCCTACTGTTAAAGTAACCAGGTTAGGCCTGATTCGGTAAAAGTCTTAGTCTCTCAGTCAAGTCCAACTCTTCGTGACCCCATGGACTATAGTCCACCAGGCTCCTCTGTCCGTGGAATTCTCCAGGTCAGAATACTAGAGTGGGTAGCCTTTCCCTTCTGCAGGGGATCTTCCTAACCCAGTGATTGAACCCAGGTCTCCCACATTGCAAGCGGATTCTTTACCAGCTGAGCCACCAAGGAAGCCCCAAAGAAAGTGAAAGTCACTCTAGGCAAGGGGGAGATGAAAGGAATAAAGTCCTAATTTCATTGAAGTGTACCTTTCTACAAGTTAGTTCTGGGAAAAGTCTGTTTGGTCAACAAAGAGCTGAAGTCCAGCTGCCAGCACAAAAGAAAAGTCCCTTATCGCTATAGCTCATTGCTAGGGACTGGAGATGCTTGTTTTGAAGGGCAAGATCATCTTCTCAGGGCCACTCCACAGTTTTCACCACTGCTGACACCACTGCGAACAAAGTGTCACTTTGCCCAAGGAGGAGCTAATGTATCAAGATCTTTGAGAGCTATTTACCTGAGCAAAGGTTCAGTTCACCTCAGTCGCTCAGTCTTGTCTGACTCTTTGCGATCCCATGGACTGCAGCACGCCAGGCTTCCCGGTCCATCACCAACTCCAGGAGCTTACTCAAACTCATGTCCCTCAAGTTGGACATGAGCAAAGGTTAGCCCTGCCCAGACTCAACATTCCCAAGCTGCAGGTCAAACCTCTTGGTATTTAAAGCTGAATCATCCCTTAGTCATAGTCTCTTCTGCATATTCTTATTGATAAGTCCCCAGCAGTACTCATCAATAGCTATGCTACTGAGTGCTGATAGACAACCTCAGATGTTGATGACAACATCCTGGTGCAGCTTCCTCAGTGTAAACAACATCACCCTTAGGACAAAACAGCTTCATTCTTAGATTAAAAAAGAAAAAACAAAAACCTGGATTTGAAATCATATCAAATCAGTACACAACACATTTGTTTGCTCCAAACAAAGAAAGTAACCCTGCCTCAACCAATCAGCAAATGCCATGTACGACTTCCTCGTTCCTCATCACAAAAGTTCTCTGACCTTGTTGAATTCTTCTGAGCTCCTCTCTGTCTACTAGGTTGGATGCTGCTCCATTTGTGGATCACTGAACAAAAGCCTCCTAGATCAGTAAGTTGGAAAATATTCTGTGGAAAATGGTAGCTGTGATGAATTATTGGAGGCTGAATGTGAAATAACATGAGGATAAGAAACTCCTGGAAGACACATTTTTGGGAGGGAGGGGCACAGTTTCATGGTCTTTACCTCCAGGAACTCTACCAGACTCTAATGGTGAAGAGTCAAGAGAGATCCCCTTTATTCTGGCAGGGGGAGAGAAAGAGTAATTATTGTGAAATATATCTCTAGACCTCCTTTCCTGGGGAAGAGACTTGGCCAGAGCCTTATCCCAACTTGGAAGTGCATTCTCCTCTTTCTGTCTCACATAACTGGGGGGACAGTGTAGTCAACAGAGGTCAAGGTCTTAAGAAAATAGATTGGGAACACAACATCCAGGGAGAAGATTTTGGGATGGGGGAAAAGCTATGCCACTGGAGAAATATTTCTGAAGGTGACTCAAGTCACAAGCTCACTAGGGGACTGAGATTTGATTGGAAGATTATAGAATGTTTTCTGTCTCGCATACCTTAGCACCACATCAGAGGGCTCAAGTAAAACAGTGGATACTGCAGAAAGATTTGCCAAACGTATACTCTCTCTGAGGAGGAATACAAAGAAGTCAAGAGAGGAGATGAAAACAAGGAATTTGGAGCCTCTGGCACCTGAAGCTACAAAAAAGATTTAACACAACACAACTCTTAGCCACATAAACAGAAATCTTCATATAGATTCATTTTCTGTATGAATAATTTCTATCATCCAATATAACATGTCCAGCTTTCAACAAAAGATTATAAGGAATATCAAAAGACATAAAAACACAATTGAAAGAGATGACATAATCATCAGAACCATACTTAAATATGAAACAATGTTGGAATTATAAAATAGGAAACTTAAAATAACTATCACTGGGACTTCCCTGGTGGTCCAGTGGTTAAGACTCCACACTTCTGCTGCAGGATTTGATCCCTGATCAGGGAACTAAGATCCCGCATGTCTCACTGTGCATCCAAGAAAAGAAAGAACATAGCTATGGCTAATATTTAAGGCTCTAATGGAAAGAGTAGACAACACACAAGAACTATCACGTGTGAAATAGCCAGTGTGAAGCTGCTATAGAACACAGGGAGCCCAGCCTGGTGCAAAGTGGGAGGGAGGCTCAAGAAGGAGGAGATAGTTGTGACTGATTTGCATTGTTGCAGAAACAAACACAACATTGTAAAGCAATTATCCTCCAATCAAAAAATTAAAAAAGAACTAACTTAAAACTACCATACAATAAATTTTCATACAGTAATTTTAAAATAAAGTATATTCATATAATTTATCCTCTTCCCAGATTAAAAAAGAAAACCATACAATCTGTCAGTAGACGTGAATAAAAGCACATGATAAAATTTAGTGTATTTTTATTGTAAAAACTTGGCAAAATAAGAAAACTTTCTAAATCTCACAGAAGGTATCTATGAGAAGAACTCACAAAAATGAACAGTTGGCATAATTCTTAAGGCATTAGAAGCATTCCCTTTATTGTCAGAAAGAAGCCAAGAACTTCCATTACCCTGGATTTTATTAAACATTATACTGGAGGTCCTAAACAATGCAGTAAGACAAAAAAAAAAAAGGTTGCAAAACATAAATATCAGAAAGAAAATAAAATACTGTCACTATTTACAAGTACTGTCAAAATTAAATCTAAACGAATCTACACAAGCTCTCTTAGAGCTAACAAGAAAATTTGGCAAGGTTGTTGGACACAAAGTCAACCACTAAAATTGATTTTCTTCTTATGGATCAGCAACAAATTAGCTTCGGCCCTGGCTGCAAGTTAAAATCCTCTAGGGAAATTTTTCTAAATGTTAATGTACCCGGCAAATTCATTGAGTCAGAGACTCCATGGGGGTGGAATCTGGCATCTAGTGGGGAACTACAGGACTCAAGTGAAGAGAAATTTTAGAAATACCTAATTTGGTAATTTTAAAAATAATTATTTTTAAGTTGTTGGAGCCTTTTTTCAAAGTCCAGTTAAAGCAAACTTAAGTATATACAATGTGGACCGTGCTGGCTTAGTTAAGGTGGGGAGGACAATGTTGGGGCTGGGAAGATGGTGTCCACAGTCCTGCCTGCTCACACACCCTGTCCTGCTCTCTGCCCTCCCAGATCCCAAGTGGTTCTGGACTCCTTGGAGCCAAGTTTAAAAACTTCTCATCTGAAAGTTTCAAATGTTTTATTTGGCAGATTCAGAAGTGAAGACCCAGATGCTGCTCATTAGTGCCTTTGAATAGATTAATAGCCTTTTCAGATGTCTAGAGAGAAAAAAATATCACCAACAGAGTGCAGGCCTGAAAATGTTTACAAAATCTCTTGTAAAGAGCTTTATAATGAGAGGTCATTTGTCCACAGTGATTTAAATACAAAGTCAGTAAAATGGAGATGAACTCACATGATTCCATTTTCAGATCTGCTGTTCTACCCATCAGCTGTTTAGCCAACTTTTTTCCATCAGAGGAGCACTAAGGTTACTGTTGAAAAAAAAATTCTTCTCTTAATATATTAGCTTAAGCTGTTAATTACTGTTGCTGTTTAATGATTCATTTATGATAATTAATGTATTAATGCTTTGTACTTGTACCCTCAAGCAATTCTGTGCAGGAGGCAAGTTTAAAAATTCAACAAATGTAAATAACAAGCAGTAACTGTCCAAGCAGTATCATTTAAGCGTTATTTCATGAATTATAATATTTCAATTCCATTAAGTTAAAAGGATTAGCTTCCAAGGTATTGTTGTCCTCTGATCCTATTTCATGTTAATTACTCTTGCAATACCAATAACATTTGCACAGCATCTTTCTTTCATGGGATCTTTATTCATAGTGATAGCAAGAGTGTAAAAAAGAGAGATACTGAATACTCCAATTCAATTAAATGCAACAACTATTTATAGAATGCCTACTATGTGCTGGCCTCTGAGACAGCTACAAAGATAGGTGAGTTATGGTCTATTTTTATCTCCCTGACAACAGTGCAGTTCAGTTCAGTTCAGTTCACTCAGTAGTGTCTGACTCTGCGACTCCATGAACCACAGCATGCCAGGCCTCCCTGTCCATCACCAACTCCCAGAGTCCACCCAAAAACATGGCATCAGTGATGCCATCCAACCATCTCATCATCTGTCGTCCCCTTCTTCTCCTACCCTCAATCTTTCCCAGGGTCTTTTCCAATGAGTCAGCTCTTTGCATGAGGTAGCCGAAGTATTGGCGTTTCAGCTTCAACATCAGTCCCTCCAAAGAACACCCAGGACTGATCTCCTTTAGGTTGGATTGGTTGGATCTTGCAGTCCAAGGGACTCTCAAGAGTCTTCTCCAACACCACAGTTCAAAAGCATCAATTCTTCGGCGCTCAGCCTTCTTCACAGTCCAACTCTTACATTCATACATGACCACTGGAAAAACCATAGCCTTGACTAGACAGACCTTTGTTGGCAAAGTAATGTCTCTGCTTTTCAATATGCTGTATAGGTTGGTCATAACTTTCCTTCTAAGGAGTAAGCGTCTTTTAATTTCATGGCTGCAATCACCATCTGCAGTGATTTTGGAGCCGCCAAAAATAAAGTCAGCCACTGTTTCCACTGTTTCCCCATCTATTTCCCATGAAGTGATGGGACCGGATGCCATGATTTTCATTTTCTGAATGTTGAGTTTTAAGCCAACTTTTTCACTACTCCTCTTTCACTTTCATCAAGAGGCTCTTTAGTTCTTCTTCACTTTCTGCCATAAGGGTGGTGTCATCTGCATAGCTGAGGTTATTGGTATTTCCCCTGGCAATCTTAATCCAGCTTGTGCTTCATCCAGTACATTTCTCATGATGTACTCTACATAGAAGTTAAATAAGCAGGGTGACAATATACAGCCTTGACATACTCCTTTTCCTATTTGGAACCAGTCTGTTGTTTCATGTCCCGTTCTAATTGTTGCTTCCTGACCTGAATACAGATTTCTCAAGAGGCAGGTCATGTGGTCTGGTATTCTCATCTCTTGAAGAATTTTCGACAGTTTGTGATCATCCACACAGTCAAAGGCTTTAGCATAGTCAATAAAGCAGAAATAAATGTTTTTCTGGAATTCCCTTGCTTTTTCGATGATCCAGTGGATGTTGGCAATTTGGTCTCTGGTTCCTCTGCCTTTTCTAAAACCAGCTTGAACATCTGGAAGTTCACAGTTCATGTATTGCTGAAGTCTGGCTTGGAGAATTTTAAGCATTACTTTACTAGCGTGTGAGATGAGTGCATTTGTGTGGCAGTTTGAGCATTCTTAGGCATTGCCTTTCTTTGGGATTAGAATGAAAACTATCCTTTTCCAGTCCTATGGCCACTGCTGGGTTTTCCAAATTTGCTGGCATATTGACTGCAGCACTTTCACAGCATCATCTTTCAGGATTTGAAATAGCTCAACTGGAATTCTATCACCTCCACTAGCTTTGTTTGTAGTGATGCTTCCTAAGGCCCACTTGACTTCACATTCCAGGATGTCTGGCTCTAGGTGAGTGATCACACCATCGGTGCAGGGTAGGATATATAGTCTCTATTCTGATAATGAAAGGTGAAGAGTTAAATGACATACTCACAGCCACACAGCTAGTAGTGGTAGAGCCAGCATTTGAACCCAAGAATGACTTGCTGGAAAATCTGCATTTTCCTAGTAGAACTCATAATCAGGAGACTCCAGCCAAAATGTTGAAGTAGCCAATGCTTGCCTTTGGTCTTCCTGCCACTCCCCATTTTGTGTGATCTCATTTTTCAATTGGAGTCCATGCACTCTTCCATGCCTTTTCTAGTACTTTCTTTGTTGCTCTTTGTATTCTAAGCACAACATAGAAACAGTCCACTGAAATATCCTCTCTCCATTAAGTCCTCTTTACTGTCCAATGAAAGACCAGAGATGCCCAATAAAACTTTTAGCAATAATAGAAGTATTCTATATCTGCACTATCCGATATGGTAGCCACATGTGGTTTTTTAGCACTTGAAATGTAGCTGCTGCTACTGCTAAGTCACTTCAGTCATGTCCGACTCTGTGTGACCCCATAGACGGCCGCCCACCAGGCTCCCCCGTCCCTGGGATTCTCCAGGCAAGAACACTGGAGTGCATAACATGACTAAATGACTGAATTATTTATTTCATTTTAATTGATTTAAATTTGAATTTAAGTTTAAGAATCCACACTTGGCTAGTGTCCATTGAATTGGACAACACAGCTCTAAAACATTCTCAACTCACTTTTATTTAAAATATTTTCCCATGTTTGATTTTCCAAAGCCTGTTCAGCTAGGACACAGTATCACTGCATTTAGTACATTGATGGTAATTAATTTGCATGTGTATCTCCCAGAAAAAAATGTTGCATTTGAACAAGGGTATTATGGACATAAAAATGCAAATTTTCAGATGCTATGATAAGACACCTGGGAATATTTTTTTTATCACAAAGATCTTTGAATCTCATTAATCCTATAATGTGGACAGCCAGATGCTGGTGCTGCACAGTATTTTTTGTCACATTCACCTTTTACAATAATCAAGCAATTTGTATTACATATCTCAATACAGAGCTCATTTCAGTTCAGTTCAGTCACTCAGTCGTGTCCGACTCTTTGTGACCCCATGAACTGCAGCACGCCAGGCCTCCCTGTCCATCACCAACTCCCGGAGTTCACGCAGACTCATGTCCATCGAGTCGGTGATGCCATCCAGCCATCTCATCCTCTGTCGTCCCCTTCTCCTCCTGCCCCCAATCCCTCCCAGCATCAGAGTCTTTTCCAATGAGTCAGCTCTTCGCATGAGGTGGCCAAAGTACTGGAGTTTCAGCTTTAGCATCATTCCTTCCAAAGAAATCCCAGAACTGATCTCCTTCAGAATGGACTGGTTGGATCTCCTTGCAGTCCAAGGGACTCTCAAGAGTCTTCTCCAACACCACAGTTCAAAAGCATCAATTCTTCAGCACTCAGCTTTCTTCACAGTCCAACTTTCACATCCATACATGACCACTGGAAAAACCATAGCCTTGACTAGACGGACCTTTGTTGGCAAAGTAATGTCTCTGCTTTTTAATATGCTATCTAGGTTGGGCATAACTTTCCTTCCAAGGAATACAGAGCTCAGATGTTTTCAAACATTTCCAAAGTACTCTTCCCAGTGAAGATTTTATTCTGTTTTCTGATTTCTTTCTATTTCAGAGCCCAGAAACATAACACCAACTGGTGAACCCAATTTCATGAAAAATATTGCTGCCAGGAGCCCAAAGGCAGCAGCCTCAACCTGTCCCACACTTGGCACAGGTGTCTAGGAGGTGCTAAGGAGGTGACAAGTGACTCTCCATTCCAGAGATACCACATTCGCGGCCCTCCCCACCAGAGTTACAAAATTGAAAGCTTTCAGAGTTACAAAATTGAAGGCTTTCAGAATACAAAATTGAGGAGGAGCAAAGTGTATAGCAGAAACACCAGCAGACAATAGAAGCTTACCTCATCCAATCAAGGGGCTTTGGGGAAAAAAAATGATGCAGAGGGCTGGAGGACTGTAGATCAGGGATCAAAGTGGAAGCTGAAATCCAAGGACCAAGTAAGACAACTCTAAATCATTCCCCAGGTGAGAGGGACCAGGCTCAGTGGAGCCTAGAAAACAATGCAAGTTCTTCAAGGTCCATGGATCTGAGAGTGCCTTAGCTTTCCTGGGGGTTTTCCATGTGACCACCAGGTGGTCACCTGGCCTTACCTAGTCTTAAAGCAGCCTGACAGGAGGTTGTGTGAGGAATTGTCTTGCCCTAATGCAGCTGTCTAGTCAAGGCTATGGTTTTTCCTGTGGTCATGTATGGATGTGAAAGTTGGACTGTGAAGAAGGCTGAATGCTGAAGAATTGATGCTTTTGAACTGTGGTGTTGGAGAAGACTCTTGAGAGTCCCTTGGACTGCAAGGAGATCCAACCAGTCCATTCTGAAGGAGATCAGTCCTGGGATTTCTTTGGAAGGAATGATGCTAAAGCTGAAACTCCAGTACTTTGGCCACCTCATGCGAAGAGCTGACTCATTGGAAAAGACTCTGATGCTGGGAGGGATTGGGGGCAGGAGGAGAAGGGGACGACAGAGGATGAGATGGCTGGATGGCATCACTGACTCAATGGACGTGAGTCTGAGTGAACTCTGGGAGTTGGTGATGGACAGGGAGGCCTGGCGTGCTGCGATTCATGGGGTCTCAAAGAGTCGGACACGACTGAGCAACTGATCTGATCTGATCTGAATGCAGCTGTGAGGGCGCAGGAGGGCCTAGAGGAGCTATTCTACATTCAAGGTCAGGAGGGGTGGTAGTGAGGAGATACCCCTCATCCAAGGTAAGGAGCAGCGGCTGCTGTTTGCTGGAACAGCCTTGAAGAGATACCCCACATCCAAGGTAAGAGAAACCTGTAAGACGGTAGGTGTTGTAAGAGGGCATCAGGGGGCAGACACACTGAAACCGTACTCACAGAAAACTAGTCAGTCTAATCACACTAGGACCACAGCCTTGTCTAACTCAATGAAACTAAGCCATGCCCGTGGGGCCACCCAAGACGGGCGGGTCACGGTGGAGAGGGCTGACAGAATGTGGTCCACTGGAGAAGGGAATGGAAAACCACTTCAGTATTCTTGCC
>NW_011494670.1:4256028-4256743 GCF_000754665.1 Bison bison bison | reverse complement strand
GGGCAGACACACTGAAACCGTACTCACAGAAAACTAGTCAGTCTAATCACACTAGGACCACAGCCTTGTCTAACTCAATGAAACTAAGCCATGCCCGTGGGGCCACCCAAGACGGGCGGGTCACGGTGGAGAGGGCTGACAGAATGTGGTCCACTGGAGAAGGGAATGGAAAACCACTTCAGTATTCTTGCCTTGAGAACCCCATGGACAGTATGAAAAGGCAAAATGATAGGATACTGAAAGAGGAACTCCCTAGGTCAGTAGGGGCCCAATATGCTACTGGAGATAGTGGAGAAATAACTCCAGAAAGAATGAAGGGATGGAGCCAAAGCAAAAACAATACCCAGCTGTGGATGTGACTGGTGATAGAAGCAAGGTCCGATGCTGTAAAGAGCAATATTGCATAGGAACCTGGAATGTCAGGTCCATGAATCAAGGCAAATTGAAAGTGGTCAAACAAGAGATGGCAAGAGTGAACGTGGACATTCTAGGAATCAGCGAACTTAAATGGACTGGAATGGGTGAACTGAACTCAGATGACTATTATATCTACTACTGCGGGCAGGAATCCCTCAAAAGAAATGGAGTAGCCATCATGGTCAACGAAAGAGTTCAAAATGCAGTATTTGGATGCAATCTCAAAAACGACAGAATGATCTCTGTTCGTTTCCAAGGCAAACCATTCAATATCACAGGAATCCAAGTCTATGCCCCA
>NW_011494670.1:4242003-4255428 GCF_000754665.1 Bison bison bison | reverse complement strand
CTGATAGATAGAGTGCCTGATAAACTATGGACGGAGGTTCATGACATTGTACAGGAGACAGGGATCAAGACCATCCCCTTGGAAAAGAAATGCAAAAAAGCAAAATGGCTGTCTGAGGAGGGCTTACAAATAGCTGTGAAAAGAAGAGAAGCAAAAAGCAAAGGAGAAAAGGAAAGATATAAACATCTGAATGCAGAGTTCCAAAGAATAGCAAGAAGATATAAGAAAGCCTTCCTCAGCGATCAATGCAAAGAAATAGAGGAAAACAACAGAATGGGAAAGACTAGAGATCTCTTCAAGAAAATTAGAGATACCAAGAGTACATCATGAGAAACGCTGGACTGGAAGAAACACAAGCTGAAATCAAGATTGCTGGGAGAAATATCAATAACCTCAGATATGTAGATGACACCACCCTTATGGCAGAAAGTGAAGAGGAACTAAAATGCCTCTTGATGAAAGTGAAAGTGGAGAGTGAAAAAGTTGGCTTAAAACTCAACATTCAGAAAACGAAGATCATGGCATCCGGTCCCATCACTTCATGGCAAATAGATAGGGAAACAGTGGAAATAGTGTCAGACTTTATTTTTCTGGGCTCCAAAATCACTACAGATGGTGACTGCAGCCATGAAATTAAAAGACACTTACTCCTTGAAAGGAAAGTTATGACCAACCTAGATAGCATATTAAAAAGCAGAGACATTACTTTGCCAACAAAGGTCTGTCTTGTCAAGCCTATGGTTTTTCCAGTGGTCATGTATGGATGTGAGAGTTGGACTGTGAAGAAGGCTAGCACCGAAGAATTGATGCTTTTGAACTGTGGTGTTGGAGAAGACTCTGAGAGTCTCTTGGACTGCAAGGAGATCCAACCAGTCCATTCTGAAGGAGATCAGCCCTGGGATTTCTTTGAAAGGAATGAAAGTAAAGCTGAAACTCCAGTACTTTGGCCACCTCATGCGAAGAGTTGACTCATTAGAAAAGACTCTGATGCTGGGAGGGATTGGGGGCAAGAGAAGAAGGGGACGACAGAGGATGAGATGGTTGGATGGCATCACTGACTCAATGGATGTGAGTCTGAGTGAACTCTGGGAGTTGGTGATGGACAGGGAGGTCTGGCGTGCTGCGATTCATGGGGTCTCAAAGAGTTGGACACGACTGAGCGACTGAACTGAACTGAACTGAATGCAGCCTTTCTCTCTTGCACACAAGTGTAGTGCAGATCCCTAGATGGGCTATATCCTGTTGGCCTTTAACTTTAGGTAGATGTGAAATAATAAGAAATATACAATGGTCTTTACTCCTGGTTCCTGCTAATATTTGGTCTTTGACCTCATTTCTTGACACAGAGCTTATAAATCCCTTGGAATTTCCCAGATGACCGGAGTGTCTTTTGTTCAAATGAGGTGGCTCTGGCTGGGCTGCTGGATGGGGCCTGGTCACCAGAAAAATCAAGCCATGATTAGAAGCTTGGAATCAAGATTGCTGGAAGAAATATCAGCAACTTCAGATATGCAGATGAGATGGTTAGATGGCATCATCATCAAGTCAAAGGACTTGAATTTGAACAACTCTGGGAGATAGTGATGGACGGGGAAGCCTGGCATGCTGCAGTCCATGGTGTCACAAAGAGTTGGACATGACTTAGTGACTGAAGAACAACAGAAACTCGAAACTTTCAGCTCCATCCTCCATCCTCCAGAGAGGAGAGAGGGGCTGGAGGTGAGGTGATGATCTGTCATGCCCCCATGATGCAGCCTCCAGAAAAATCTATAGAGTACCTCTAGTACAGGATATGTTGCTGAGCACAAACACATCCTGGAAGAGAGGTGTACTGTAACGCCTCAGGGACAGAACTCCAGCACTTAAGACCCTTCCAGACCTGGCTTTAGGTATCTTTTAGTTATCTGACTGTTAATCTGTATCTGTTATTATATTCTTTATAATAGACCAGTAAATGTATTTCCTTCAGTTCTGAGAGCCTTTCTAGCAAACTATCCAATCCAAGAAGAGGGTCATGGGAAGCCAGTTTATAGCCAGTTGGTCAGAAGTACAGGCGCCAATCTGGGATTTGCAGTTGTTGTCTCAAGTGGGGGCACTCTTGAGTCTCACCCCTTAACCTGTAAGATCCACATGAACTTCAGGTAAACAAAGTCAGAAATGAATTATAGGACATCCTGCTGGTGTCAGAGTATTGGTCAGTGTGGCGGGGGGGGAACACCTCGAATCCGGCGGCAGAAGTGGGAGAGTAAAGGCAAACACAGGAGCTAGGTGACATGGAAAGAAGGCGGGAATCCACAGAAAACAACCAAATACCTCCAAATTTTCACTCAAAAGCAAGTCAGGGAAAACCACCCTTGTCAATGTTTATTCTCGGAGATGTGTTAACTCTTTCATTCACAATCAGTTTGCCTTTACTCTGGGCTCTTCATGTAAAATCACCATGTTGCTCAGCTTTCATTGGAATGAGAGGGCTGCCCTCTGGGAAAAACATTGAAAGGCATTACAATTTGTATTTCTATCCATTAGAGATGGCTCTTCAGGTACCCAGAGCCTCTCCCTTGAGGGACACAGCATCACAGCATTAAGTTAGCAGATGTGAAGTACCATGATTTCCAATGAAAATAATAGTAATTTGGCTAAGTAAAATAAAACATCTTTTTAGGGAGCTCACAACCATTCATCTTCTGTCTCTTGAAGATGACTTTCCTCAGTCTTTTAGGCAGATGGCACATTCTTTGGATTCAACACCAGGGCTGAGAAGAGCGAGCAGTCTATATTCCAAGGCTGTTTCTTGTAACAGGGCCTCACTGAGCCTTTGGGAAAGGTGACTCTATTGTGTTCACCACATGAACTCTTCAGGTTTTTCTGCATACATATTAAAAAGAGCTTATTCTCCCTGACAGAGCCTTTCTGATTTGACAGAACTGTGTAAGATATGCTCACTCAAGTGAGAAAAAAAGGAAATTGAAGTCTGTTTATATTTCCTTTAGGCCATAAGTTTCCTAAGCTGAGACATTCACATTTTTGCTCATTAGTGGACTGTAACGATAGCATGATTTTCTGCATCTAATTAGTCATTTCATTGATTTTATTGGAGCCATGATGTTGACCACCAGGCTAATTCGAAAGAATCACCCTTGGCTTCTAGGCTTAAAGAGAAGCCCTTGTAGTGGAGAGGGAGAAGATGCACTTGACAAACAAATAAAAATAAAAATAATTGTGCACTGCCGTCACTGCTGTCTTTGCTTTGCATTTCTCATTTCCTTCAGTCTCTGTCTGCCAAGGCCCTGCCTGAGAAGTGTTGGCAAGCGGGGTGCTCACAACCCCTCACAGGAGCGGGAGGGGACCTGGGTTCCACTATGCTGTGATTTGTGGTTGCTGGGTATTGGGTGAGAGCTTTATTAATGAATTATTGCTTTTAAGTTAAATGTACACATTTTAAAATTATAATTTGAATATATGTATTGTGTATGTATAACTGTACATTATACATATATGTGTCTGTGTGTAACTATATATATTTTATTTAAAAGACATTACTCTTAAAAAGGATCACAACTGCTTAAGAACTTTTACCAGATTTATAATCTACATAATGGTGAATATTCAAACTACTTACCTAACAGAAGCAGAAGATATTAAGAAGAGGTGGCAAGAATACACAGAAGAACTATATAAAAAAGACCTTCACGACCCAGATAATCATGATGCTGTGATCATCCACCTAGAGCCAGATATCCTGGAATGTGAAGTCAAGTGCGCCTTAGGAAGCATCACTACGAACAAAGCTAGTGGAGGTGATAGAATTCCAGTTGAGCTATTTCAAATCCTAAAAGACGATGCTGTGAAACTGCTGCACTCAATATGTCAGCAAATTTGGAAAACTCAGCAGTGGCCACAGGACTGGAAAAGGTCAGTTTTCATTCCAGTCCCAAAGAAAGGCAATGCCTAAGAATGCTCGAACTACTGCACTGCTGCTACTGCTGCTGCTAAGGCGCTTCAGTCGTGTCCGACTCTGTGCGACCCCATAGACGGCAGCCCACCAGGCTCCGCCGTGCCTGGGATTCTCCAAGCAAGAACACTGGAGTGGGTTGCCATTTCCTTCTCCAATGCGTGAAAGTGAAAAGTGAAAGTGAAGCTGCTCAGTCGTGTCCAACTCTTCTCAACCTCATGGACTGCAGCCTACCAGGCTCCTCCGTCCATGGGATTTTCCAGGCAAGAGTACTGGAGTGGGGTGCCATTGCCTTCTCACACGCTAGCAAAGTAATGCTCAAAATTCTCCAAGCCAGGCTTCAATAATACATGAACTGTGAACTTTCAGATGCTCAAGCTGGATTTAGAAAAGGCAGAGAAACAAGAGATCAAATTGCCAGCATCCACTGGATCATCAAAAAAACAAGAAAGTTCCAGAAAAACTTCTGCTTTATTGACTACACTAAAGCCTTTGATTGGGTGGATCACAACAAACTGTGGAACATTCTTCAAGAGATGGAATACCAGACCACCTGACCTGCCTCTTGAGAAATCTATATGCAGGTCAAGAAGCAACATGGAACAGTTAGAACCAGACATGGAACAACAGACTGGTTCCAAATAGGGAAAGGAGTGCGTCACCCTGCTTATTTAACTTTTAGGCAGAGTACATCATGCAAAATGCTGGACTGAATAAAGCACAAGCTGGAATCAAGATTGCTGGGAGAAATATCAATAACCTCAGATATACAGAGACACCACCCTTACAGTAGAAAGTGCAGAAGAACTAAAGAGCCTCTTGATGAAAGTAAAAGAGGAAAGTGAAAAAGTTGGCTTAAAACCCAACATTCAGAAAACTAAGATCATGCCACCTGATCCCATCCCTTCATGGCAAATAGATGGGGAAACAATGGAAACAGTGGCTGACTTTATTTTGGGGGACTCAAAAATCACTACAGATGGTGATTGCAGCCATGAAATTAAAAGACTCTTGCTCCTTGGAAGGAAAGTTATGACCAACCTAGACAGCATATTAAAAAGCAGACACATTACTTGCCAACAAAGATCCATCTAGTCAAGGCTATGGTTTTTTCCAGTAGTCATGCATGGACCATAAATAAAATGAGCACTGAAGAATTGATGCTTTTGTATTGTGGTGTTGGAGAAGACCCTTGAGAGTCCCTTGGAGTCCCAGTCCATCCTAAAGGAAATCAGTCCTGAATATTCGTTGGAAGGACTGAGGTTGAAGCTGAAACTCCAATACTTTGGCCACCTGATGCGAAGAACTGACTCATTTGAAAAGACCCTGATGCTGGCCAAGATTGAGGCCAGAAGGAGAAGGGGATGACAGAGGATGAGATGGTTGGATGGCATCACCAACTTGATGGATATGAGTTTGAGCAAGTTCCAGGAGCTGATGATGGACAGAGGAGCCTGGTGTGCTGCAGTCCATGGGGTCACAAAGAGTCAGACACGACTGAGCAACTGAACTGAACTGACTCCCCCAAACACATTTTAATTTTTCAAGCTCTTTTAAGCTCTCATGATAGGCATCTGCCTACACCTGGGGAACTTTTCCTATTGTATCCAGTCCATCCCAATTCCGGGGCTATGAATAGAAGGAGATTTCATTTTCATACCTCAGAGAGTTTATTTTTCCTGACAGAGTTTATTTTCAGAAGCCAGCTCCCACCCCCAGTTTTCTCTAACAATTCATTATAAAAAGCCGACTTAAGGAACAAATGGTTAAGCAGGAAGATTTAGTTGTCCTCATGTTTGCAGTTTTATACTCCCTGTTTAAATTTTCTGGTGAAAGCGCAATTAACATTTGAGTCTGCCTAACCATGAAAAAACAGTGATTAGTGTTTTTACTGAAAATAATTCCTTTTGGTGTCTTTTCACATCCTGGTTGCCTAATCCTTCTAAGGTTCCTCTTCTCCATGACAACCCATCCAGCACGGCTTTCTTCCTGCCCCGGTGTTTTATTTACTACGTGTAAGTGAAGACTCCTTTATGTGCTGCTTGGTATATTTTTGCCAAAAGGAAAAAAAAATTGTTGAGGACAGGGACTGGATTATATGCAGTATTTCTTTAGAAGCCCATTCAGAATCTAAGACAATCCTTGGTACATATAGGACCCTCCATAAATATTTGCTAAAATGAAACTAGAAACAAATGTTAAGTCAAGCTCAAATCCATGAATCACTGTGGCTATTAATCATCTTTTAGGAAGAATTTGAATAATTTCTCAGCTATTGCCTTAAATCACTGAGAAATCATTTTTCTGACTTTTCCCTTTGCCACTCAACCACATATTTCTCAAATAGATTTTTACCCAAACCTAAAAGTCTGGACTTGGAAGGAAATCTTAGATTATACTTCTAGGCATGTTCAGCAGCAGGAAATTCTTTTCAATGAAAATGTCCAAATTTTCCCTATTTGAAAGCAATGAGATATTTTCCAGCTCACAAATTCATTTGTGACCATACAGTAAAATGGGTGCCTGCTGACTGATCGTCCTAGAAGAGAAAACTGCCATTTTGCTGTCTTGTATAGTGGCAGTCTCCTGGTCAAATCAATAGCCTTCTCCTGGTGCCATCTTGTGCCTTCTGTACTGTGACCAAGAGAAAGTACCCTCGAGGTTTACCATCATCATGTGCTTAGTCGCTCAGTTGTGTCCAACTCTGCAACCTCATGGACTGTAGCCCACCAGGCTCCTCTGTCCATGGGGATTCTCCAGGCAAGAGGTGGGTTGCCATTCCCTTCTCTGGGGGATCTTCCCAACCCAGGATCGAACCAGGGTCTCGTGCATTGCAGGCAGATTCTTTACCAGCTGAGCTACCAGGGAAGCCACACATTAAACCCCAAATACACCAGGCAACATGGCCCTTCTTAAAGGCAAGGATGATGTCTCTTTCACCCTGGTGTTTCAGGGCAATATTATTTCAGGTGCTTTCTCTCAGTTATCACCACAGTCCAACTGGTAGTCATGCTTATATCCCTTTTAGAGATGAAATATCTTTTGAATTGGAAATGTAATACCTAGATTCAAAGATTTTAAAATATGTAAACATGAAGATGAATAATTTTGCTTGCCTCATCTCCCACCTACTCAGTTCTCTTTCTCCCAGCCCGTACCCTGCTTGTTGTTGGTTTTCCGTGAATCCTTCCAGAGTTCACTGATGCATAAAAAGTAAAAAGTGAACATATAATCTTATCTCCTTTGTTTACTAAAAAGAAATGTTGGTATGCTACCATATAGCTTGTGCCCTCATAGTAGAAATTTTAATCCAATCCTACTGGGCTTCAAAGCTCAAAGTTTCTATACACTGAGAAACTGCTTTTCTTAAGTACAGAGAAGCTGGAAAAACATTTTGGATCTTGGTCCACATTCCTACCCGGACAGCCTCCCTGTCTCAGCTATTTGAAGTCTTCAACTCTCTCTAGGACTGATGATGAGCTGAGAAGTGCTGAGAGGATCATATGAAATTAACAAAACTTTTAGCTTTGCTGGTTTCAAGGTTTGCATCAGGCATGGTGAAGGCAGGAGAAGAAAAAGAAATGATCAATGACCCAGAATATCTTCTGGCCATGATACTTCTATTCAGCTTGCACTGCAATTCAAGATCTGTCTTTTCATATCAAAAGTAGCGTGTTTTACTGGTGGTAGGATGTCTAGGGTGAGTAATACAGAACCAACCCAGGTTGGTCATGGAAGCCAGGATGAGGGAGTAGGAGAGAAAGGGAATTTAACTCTTACTAAACCTGGAATCAAGATTGCCGGGAGAAATATAAATCACCTCAGCTATGCAGATGACACCACCCTTATGGCAGAAAGTGAAGAAGAACTAAAGAGCCTCTTGATGAAAGTGAAAGAGGAGAGTGAAAAAGTTGGCTTAAAACTCAACATTCAGAAAAATAAGATCATGGCATCCAGTCCCATCACTTCATGGCAAATAGATGGGGAAACAGTGGAAACAGTGTCAGACCTTATTTTTCTGGGCTCCAAAATCACTGCAGATGGTGATTGCAGCCATGAAATTAAAAGACGCTTACTCCTTGGAAGGAAAGTTATGACCAACCTAGATAGCATATTCAAAAGCAGAGACATTATTTTGCCAACAAAGGTCCATCTACTCAAAGCTATGGTTTTTCCAGTGGTCATGTATAGATGTGAGAGTTGGACTGTGAAGAAGGCTGAGCGCTGAAGAATTGATGCTTTTGAACTGTGGTGTTGGAGAAGACTCTTGAGAGTCCCTTGGACTGCAAGAAGACCAACCAGTCCATCCTAAAGGAGATCAGTCCTGGGTGTTCATTGGAAGGACTGATGCTGAAGCTGAAACTCCAATACTTTGGCTACCTCATGCGAAGAGCTGATTCATTGGAAAAGACTCTGATACTGGGAGGGATTGGGGGCAGGAAGAGAAGGGGACAAAAGAGGATATGATGTCTGGATTGCATCACCGACTTGATAGACATGAATTTGGGTGAACTGCAGGAGTTGGTAATGGACAGGGAGGCCTGGCGTGCTGCAGTTCATGGGGTCGAAAAGAGTCGGACACTACTGAGTGACTGAACTGAACTGAACTGAAACTCCCTGTGGACAAGGAGCCCAAAGGGAATCGTTTTAAAATGCAAATGGTTGCAGCACCATGGATGGAACTAGAGATTAGCATATTAAGTGAAATTAGCCAGAATAATACAAATATCATTTGATATTGCTTATAAGTGGAATCTTAAAAAATGATACAAATGAACATTTACAAAATAGAAATAGAGTCACAGACATAGAAAACAAGCTTATGGTTACTGAAGGAGTGGGAGGGAGAAGGGATATTTTAGGAGTTTGGGATTAAATTATACACACTACTGTATATAAAATAGATAACCAATAAGAACCTACTGTATAGCAGAGGGAAATATACTCAATATCTTTTAATACCCTATAATGAAAGAAGAATGTGAAAAAATAATATAAATTTTTATATATTTCCAACAATCACTTTGCTGTATAACTGAAACTAACACAGCATTGTAAATAAACTATATTTCAATAAAAATAAAAAGAAACAATTTCTTTCTTGTTGAAAAAAAGTAAAGAATAAAATGCAAATTGTATCCTATCACTCCGTCTTAAAATCAATCAACAGCTCCCATTATCTTTAGATGAAAAGTCTAAACTGGTTCTAGTCATAGTACCCAAGGCCCTTGATTTCTTTCGGGCCTCCTGTGTCCTGACACACATCTCTCTGCTGCTAAGTCACTTCAGTCATGTCCCACTCTGTGCGACCCCATAGACGGAAGCCCAAGTGGCTCCCCTGTCCCTGGGATTCTCCAGGCAAGATCACTGGAGTGGGTTGCCATTTCCTTCTCCAATGCATGAAAGTGAAAAGTGAAAGTGAAGTCTTTCATTCTTGTCCGACTCTTAGCGACCCCATGGACTGCAGCCTACCAGGCTCTTCCGTCCATGGGATTTTCCAGGCAAGAGACTGGAGTGGGGTGCCATTGCCTTCTCCTGGGTCTGGCCATGCTTAAAGTTCAAGGTGTACTCTTGGCTTCCAATGCCCTTCCACGCCCTTTCCTAGTTAATTCACATTTGTTTTTCAAGAAGCAGATCTGACTTCAACTTCTCCAGAAAACCTTTCCAGACATCCTTATTCTGGATTTGTTGCCCTTCCTATGTGTACCTGCTGAAAGTTTGCTTATCTAATAATAACCACCCATCACACCATATCCTCATTCTGTTTCCCCTACCAACTGGGAGGTCAGTCCTACATTTAACAGGGGCTTATTTATAAAGTTTTATAGCCCAGGAACAAGATTTCCTGAGTTTGTACTTCATCTCTGCCACTCGTGGGGCTTTGGGAGGTTGTGTAGAGTGATTTACCCTCTCTGCCCTTCATTTTCCTCATTTGTAACATTAAATGAATAGTAGTACCCACATGGGTTGTTCTGATAATTAAATGATATGGTGTAATTAAGTGCTTAGCACAGTGTAGAAAGAGAGTCATTAGCTTGTTCATTTATTTGTTTACTTTTCATTGTTTTTTCTTTCCTCTCTGGAATGCAAACTCCAGGAGCACAAGGAGCTTATCTGGTTTGTTCACTGCTATATTCTCAGCACCAAGAACAATCCCCAGGAGCCCAGTGCATAATTATAGACTATGTGTTGAATGGATGTATTGATGAATGACGTGTGAGTTAGTCATGGTATGTTTAAGCTTGCAGGTCATTCACTTTCCTCCTAGCATGATCCCTGGACATATTAGCTGCTCAACAAATATCCGGGCCTTGTCCTTCATGTTGCCAGCCACAATTTCTTACATGAGAATGAGACCTTTTGGCAATATATCTGCGTGGAGTTTGGTGACAGTGACAAATATAAGTACAGATATCAGCAATCGCAATCTCTCTTTCAGACGTGCACATACGTGCCCTTGCTGATAATAACGACAAGTCATTACAACTGTTTCCAAACAACTCAGGAAGAGCGACTTCCTTGTTATCACTCGTATCTCTACAGACATTGGAATCCAAGTCTTTGTAGAGTTTATATCGTTAACCAGAAGTTCATATTTTGTAGTCACTGACATCACCATTTAACAAACAGGAACTCGACATTTTCAGTATAAGAAATGTATTTGTGACTCCCTTTTCTCTGTAGAAGAAAATTTTTAAGCATTTGAAAGTAAGGAGAGAATCATAAATAAAAACTTTGGGGAGGCTGAGGGCTATTTTTTATAAATAGAGTTTGGGAGACAGAATTAAATTCATCAAAATTTACACTTTTTTGTTCAAGCTAGCTGGCAATGCAGTCTACAGTGAGTAAAGAAACCAGTCTTTATTTACTATAGACCAGGCTACTCAATGGGCACATATGTGCCTGTGTCATCTTGAATAATCACTCTATTTCTTACTGTACATGCAGGAGAGTTGAACAGGTGATCTCCAAAATCCTCCTAGTCCTATCCTCCTGGGTGTCTTCAGCTGACATAGTCCTAACAGCTCTACATCGGATGAAACAATCGTGGAATGACTCCCTGCTTTGACTCTGTGCAAAAACATAGGAAAGAATGTATAAGTCTCTGAAAGCTTACCAAGTCAATAATATTTAAGAACAATGGGACAGGTGGGACAGACGTTGAAAGCAAAGCAATTCTCTGTCCCATTGCTTTGCTTTTCTTTTAAATACACACATTAATTTATTTTAAAATATTATTTTTAAAAAAACCATGCTAAAGAAGTCATGAAATTTTTTTGTGGTTATCATAGGGAAAGTGAAGAGGAACTAAAAAGCCTCTTGATGAAAGTGAAAGAGGAGAGTGAAAAAATTGGCTTAAAGCTCAACATTCAGAAAACAGATCATGGCATCTAGTCCCATTACTTCATGGGAAATAGATGGGGAAACAATGGAAACAGTGTCAGACTTTATTTTGGGGGGCTCTAAAATCACTGCAGATGGTGATTGTAGCCATGAAATTAAAAGACGCTTATTCCTTGGAAGGAAAGTTATGACCAACCTAGATAGCATATTCAAAAGCAGAGACATTACTTTGCCAACAAAGGTCCGTCTAGTCAAGGCTTTGGTTTTTCCAGTGGTCATGTATGGATGTGAGAGTTGGACTGTGAAGAAAGCTGAGCACCAAAGAATTGATGCTTTTGAACTGTGGTATTAGAGAAGACTCTTGAGAGTCTCTTGGACTGCAAGGAGATCCAACCAGTCCATTCTAAAGGAGATCAGTCCTGGGTGTTCTTTGGAAGGACTGATACTGAAGCTGAAATTCCAATACTTTGGCCACCTCATGCGAAGAGCTGACTCATTGGAAAAGACTCTGATGCTGGGAGGGATTGGGGGCAGGAGGAGAAAGGGACAACAGAGGATGAGATGGCTGGACGGCACCACCGACTTAATGGACGTGAGTTTGAGTAAACTCCGGGAGTTGGTGATGGACAGGGAGGCCTGGCGGTCTGCAATTCATGGGGTCACAAAGAGTCGGACTCGACTGAGCGACTGAACTGAACTGAACTAGGGAATGGATAGAAAAAGTGGTGGGTGGGTCAAGGGAGAGGATGGTAGAGGGATGGATTGAAAGGACTGATAAGCACTGGTCCAGTGAACAGGATATAGGTATCAGCTATGAGGTGTTGGACACATTCCTTGTCTCTCACCCCAGTTTCCAGCAGCCTCATCTATGACATGCGATAACACCCTTCCTGCCTACCTCCCACACTTCTGGGGAAGATTCCATTTCTCACAAGTTCATGGAAATGCTTTGACATGGTAAAATCTACAATGTACATTTAATCATTCTAATACCGACAGAGGAGGCTAGGGATAAGTAACACTGTAGGACATGAACCTTCTGCATAATTCAAATGTACAAAAACATAGCTGATGTTCTCCCACTAAATTCAATGTTTGTTTCAAGCCTAAACACCTTGGCCTTGTGACAAAACCTTGGTCACTCTTACACTCAGAGTGGAGTGTGAACCCTGGGGTCTGGAGGAGCACAGGTGAGTATAAGGGTGGGGGTGCCAGGCTTCCAGTGCCCCACAGATGCCTGTGGGGGCCTCTGGGCATCCTCGATGTTGCCCCATCAGTTGCCAGTGACCTATCCTTTCTTTCTGTCTGACTGGCACCTTAGACCCTATACCCCTCGCCGCTGTGTCCACACATCCTTGGAGATATGGGGGTTTCCTGAGAGGCTGTGTAAGGACCCTCTTCCTCTATTTATCAACTTCTCTCTCTGGGGTCTTCAGATAATAATGGGAGCCCATCTGTCGCCCAGTTCTAAGACTGTCTCCCAGGTTCCTATTTACTAACAGGAAGGAAACATCTGTCCATACTTGCTGGTCTCCTTACTGGTGCTGGGGAAATGCCTTCCATGCCCGGAGGAGTCTTCTTCCCTTATAATTCCTTGTGACAGTCTCCTTCCCAGACTCAGCTTTTTCCCAAAGGCTCCATCATTCCTGGAGGCCTTGGGTTTATTTTGCCCATGATTCCTTCCCTCTCTTCCTCCTTCAAGATAATGAGCACAGAATTGCCAATTGACATGAAGCAATGGAGACAGGAGTGGAAAATACCGACATGAACATAGAATGTTCAGTTAACATTTTATACAACAAAATATCTTATACAAGTTTATATCCCACTACTGCTACCAACATAATCATGAGTGAGTGAGTGAGTGAAGACTCTTTGCAACCCCATGGACTGTAGCCTACCAGGCTCCTCCCTCCATGGGATTCTCCAGGCAAGAGTACTGGAGTGGGTTGCCATTTCCTTCTCCAGGGGATCTTCCCGACCCAGGGATCAAACCCAGGTCTCCCGCATTCCAGGCAGACGCTTTAACCTCTGAGCCACCAGGGAAGCCCATGGGTGTGCGTAAATAGAACCAAGTAAGTTGAGTTTGAGACAGTCCACCCAGCCAAAAAAAAAAAAAAAAAAAAAAA
>NW_011494670.1:4232014-4241903 GCF_000754665.1 Bison bison bison | reverse complement strand
AAATGGGGTAGAGGTTTCAGATAATGAAGAAAAGAGAAAATAACATAAGGTCTTTGTAACATGGTTCCTTTTTTTTTTTTAAGCAGGTCAGTGCTGTGTGTGGGATCTTAGTTTCCGGACCAGGGATCAAACCCACAGCCCCTGCATTGAAGGTGAGGATTCTTAACCATTGGATCATCAGAGAAGTCCCTCATGATCGCTTTTGAACTTACTGGATTCATGGTGAGCAGCATCGTTTTGTCACGTGATTCTCCTGCCTCTCTCCTGAGTCCAAGCCCTTCCCTGAGGCCAGTCTGTAGTCAGAAGGACACACCTGTTTTATGTCCTCAGGTGTTCAGGCGGCCCCAGGTCTGTGACCTGAAAGCTAGCATTCACTGTACCCCACAGGCGTAAGGAACAAGCTTCACCCTCCTCCCCACTCCATCCTCACACACCCACTCCAGCCTGTCACTCCTGCGAACCTGTCAGGCTGCGTTTTCAATTACTATCTTTGAAAAATGTCCAGGTGGACCCATTAAATCAATGAATGCAATGAGCTCAACACAAGAGAATAGCAATTCTGTGGCCTTCCTTGGGATAATTGGTGATACCAGGGGTGTTAAAAATCTAAGCCTGAAAATCATTGCTTTGAAGGAAGGAAGGACAACTGAGCCATTTTTTTCTATTAAAATGCATGAAATTTAAATAATGTCCCCTTTCTTCTGGGTGCCCATCAACCTTCCATTTTTTATGCACTGAAAAGTCTAAATATTTATTAACTTCAATTTATAGAATTTATTCAGCCAGGGCATGTATGTGTTTTAAAAATACATGGCACTTTAAAATTAGCATCATTTATAAGTAATTAGGAAATAATTGTGTTTTATTTTAAAGATACAAGATACTTAGCTCAATGAAGTAACAGAAAAAAAAGTGGTTCTTGCTGGCTGACCCCTAGTCAACAGGCTTCTGTTTCCTGAACCAGCTGGATACAGCTGGCATCGTAGACAACCAGAGTTGGTGGCATTTGAGGAAGTGCTGGCTGGCCCGCTTTGACTGATCCACTGTCAGAGGGAGCCGAGAAAGTCTCTCCAGAAAGTTTGCTTGTAGCCACGCTCCGGGCTATCTGGTTGTGCCCTTCTGTGAATTCAGAAAGCTGGTTTTGTGCTCTTGTAGAGGCAGATGAGATCTCATCCTTAGGAGGATCACCTTTTCAGATGGCCACACTGCAAAGATTGGGGGCTGTGGGGAAGGGGAAACTTTGGCCATAATCTCTATAATCACCCTCCTCAGTTTTTGACCCAGAGAGAGTTGGAATTGATACCGTCCCTGTCTTATTTGGAAGGCTCTGACAGCTTCAGCCTGCTCCTCCCAGCAGATACCTATAAAGATGTTCTGATATTGCCCGTGTGTGTTTCTTAATGGCCATTTCCCACAAAAACCGCAAGTGATGAAGAGGACGCTATGTCTTTCCTCCCTGTCCCCTTCATCACCATGCTTTGTTATCAACTAACACAGTTTTTGGAGATAATATTAAGGGGAAAAAGCCAACAAAGGAATGTAATTTGAAATTCCACCGTGCAGAGAAAACCACTTTTCCTAGGAAATATAGACCGCTTTCAATTTATGCAATCATCTAGTTTTCAAAGGTCTGGAGTAAATCACATTTCGTAAACATTGAAATGCTTGAGATTTGCTTCCACTACTTTTGTATCAGCACCAGCAGTGTTACCATTCCCTTTTAAAATGATTTTTTTTTACAGAAAAAGACAAGATCTTTAGAACTATTGAACCACCTGTGACTAGCCACAAACTTTGTACGAAGGACGAAGTATTTTTTTTCCTTTTATGCCTTCAAATAGACTGCTGGCCTCTGCCTTATCACCGCTGTGCAGCTGCAATTAGAATGCAGGAAAGGCAAATGGCACAAACAACAGGGGCCAAGCGGTCGACTCCTAGGATCCCACGGCAGCGGGACCAGGCGCGGCGGCTGCTGTGGGCTCACTGGCACTCCCCACAGTTTGTCTGTGCGCTGGGCTACTTCGTGTTGCACCCTGGGTGTGAGAGTGTCCAGTCTCTAACATTAAATTTCGTCTCTTTTGGAGTAATTTGCATGAAACAATTTTGTGTCCATTCCATGTCCCACAACCTGGTTTAACATGTGTATACTTAACAGTTTTCTTTAAAAAAAAAAAGAAATGCATAGTATATATACCACTTGGTAACTCACTTTTTTGTTGCCAAACATCTCTTTACATCCATAAATAAGCACAGACATCATTAAAAAATATTCCATTGTATGAATCTACGACAATTTGTTTAAACAGCCTCTAATTACTTGGGCGTTTGGGTGTTTACACTTTGGGCTGTAGTGATGTCTCTGGTTCCCAGGGTCATGTTCCTCGATGGACCTACCTCTGGTTGCAGCCACACCGCAGTGGTGAAGTGTCAGGGGAGCGCAGACTCGCTGGGAGCTGATAGCCAAGCCCAAGGCAGCATGGGCTTTCCAGTGCTGAAGGAGCCCAGAAGCAGAGGAGAGGGCACTGTGCCCCTGCCCCCAGGCACCCTTCAGCCAGTGGAGAACTGAGCTGGTGAATAAATGCTCCAACTGCCTGTCCTTCAAGAGGAAAATTCCAGAGGCCCATGAGGGTACAATGCAGGAGACCAGAACTCAATCCCTTGGTTAGGAAGAGCCCCTGGAGAAGGAAATGGGAACCCACTCCAGGATTCTTGCAGGGAGAATTCCATGGACAGGCAGGATGCAGTCCATGGCAGGATACAGACCCATGGCAGGATACAGTCCATGGGTCGCAGAGCTGGGCACCACTGAGAGACTAACATTTTCAGCTTCAAGAGGGTAGAGTGGAGTCTAGCCCCAGGAACCCAAAAGCATTATATTTGTTTTTCCTTCTTTCCTACTCTGTCTCTCCTGCTTTTAGGATCATCTTGGAAATAAACTACCTATATCCAGGTAAGTCCTGCTCTCGGGCTCGGAATCAAAATAGAGACTATGATAAGTAGTGACACATAAAATGTCCTTAAAAGTACATCTTGGCCATTGACTTATCCTTAGAATAAATTCCTAGAAATGTATACTACTGAATCAAAGGGCAAGAACTTTTAAACCCAAGTTCAAACTAGTGCTCTGTGTAATGGGGCTCCTAAGTGTGAGGGAATTGGTTTTATTTGCCTGTGCCTATTCAATCCCAGAGCTATCATGAAGCCGACTCTTCCATCAAGAAGTGAAGCATTGATACTAACTTCCTGAAGTCTTTTAAGCCACCCTCCCTGGAGGCCCTGCAAATCCCCTGCCTTATGCTACCCTAAAATCATGATGAATGGAGTAATTGGAATGCACACCCACTGTCTCCCAAACAGACATCTCACTTTATTGCTTGGTAGTTATTAAGAATGAGTAGTAATTTTGCTGCTGAAAAGACTACTTATGGGGAAAGTAAGAAATAAGAAAAACATTCACTCATAATTTAAGCCACAAGGAAATAAAACCAACCACAAGATAAAATATCTGTTTCCCAATCTTTATATCATGGTGGCAGCAAAAGTCTTAATTATAGGTAGTGAAGTCTCTGGATTTTATTTCTTGCCCAGCATCAGTGGTAAGAAAAGTATAAAAGTAACTGCTTGGCGTCGTGCAGAAGGAGCTCTATATGCAGGCACTTACATGGGGAGGACAGCAGAATCCTGTCGCTAGAGAGAGGACCATGGAAAGACAGTGTCAGCGCCAAATTGGATAAGCAACAGCCTTTCCATGAGGAGAACTGCTGAGCATATGTTTGCATGTATAATTTATATAAACACATATGTGACTATTTTTAAAAATAAATGAACTATTCATACATCATTTAAAGAGGCAATGCACCTTTCTGACATCTTTCAGGAAGTCTATTTTATTTTACTTTTGTATTTTTTGGACAGAGAGAAGTTCTATTTGACTTTTGAAGGCAAGTAGTACCCAGCATACCAGATCTAATGTACACTCCCTGCCTTCTTTTTTCCCCATCTGCATTGTGAAATCTCAGCTCCTCATGAAGTCTATTTTAAAAGGGTATGTAAAATCTTTCTCTTGGCAAACACTTGCAGGTTCCGCCCTCTTGAATGGTTTCCTTAAAAAGAAAAAGAAAAAAATAAAAAGCTTCCCTTGGCCATGTTTGCCATCAACATCAATAACCGAGGCAAGGCATTCTGACTGCTATTTATTCTGTCATAATTACTATCACGAAACTTCCATGATTACAGCGCTAGTAATTCTGTTGATTATAAATAGCACTAATGCTGTAATACATCAGCAAAGACTGGCAGCATTGTGGAGACGTGGTCCATACGCACGTGGATAGTTGGACCTTGGAGGATTATAATTGAAACATTTCCCAGAAAGCGTTATCCCCACATGGCCTTTCTTTCCAATGGCTCCAATAAACGCTTCCTTTCAACATTACTACCCTGCTCCCTGCTCAGTGTCTCTGCTGCTGCTGCTAAGTCACTTCAGTCGTGTCTGACTCTGTGCGACCCCATAGACGGCAGCCCACCAGGCTCCCCCGTCCCTGGGATTCTCCAGGCAAGAACACTGGAGTGGGTTGCCATTTCCTTCTCCAATGCATGAAAGTGAAAAGTGAAAGTGAAGTCTTTCATTCTTGTCCGACTCTTATCGACCCCATGGACTGCAGCCTACCAGGCTCCTCCGTCCATGGGATTTTCCAGGCAAGAGTACTGGAGTGGGGTGCCATCGCCTTCTCCAGCTCAGTGTCTCTGGCCTTCTCCAACGTCCTTCATGCAGTCTGGGCTGTGCTTTGTATTCAAAAGGTAATCCCTTGATAGTATATGGGCCTAGTAATGTCTTGGTTTCCTGCATTTGCTAAAAGCAAGGGCAGTGGATTGTGAAAGCACACTAGACCCAGCTCTATTTCTGTTTTTAACAGTGACGTATCTTCCTTTTGGCAAGAGGTTTATTGAGTGAATTCTTGTAGCATTAGACCCTTTTCTGTTGTGAGGTTCATTTGGTTTTTGTTTGAGGGAGGAAGGCAAAGGGTACAATTAGACTTTTACTCAAAATACCCACGTGTTGCAGAGAGACTCTGCATTTACTATACAATTTCAGTTTTCAGAGTCTTTGCAAAGGGTCACCTGGGCGAAGAGAATTCTCCTGTGGAATGATGTGTTTCCAGCTTTCCTGAAGCGTACTCGTCTCTGAGGAATGATGCTTTCATTTAAAATGGTGTGTACCGAATAAAGCTGACAAATTTCCTGTTTTCAGCTGTCTACCTAGTTCTTCAGGGCACTTTTTTTTTTAACATAAATCTTTCTTTATTGATTGAGAACTATAAAAATGTATAATGCAGCAGTAACATTTATTAACAAACAAAGTATGTTTTTGGAAATTCTCTAGTTCATGGCGTGAATGTGTATGAGTCTGTGTATATAAAAACTCCTTTGATTCATCTTAAGGCGAGTTTAAAAAAAACAGAACTATATAAATTAGTATGCTGGTAATCAAGGCTACAGTTTGATATTTTATGAGGTCATTTTCTGCTCATATTTGGATTCAGTGGCCTTATATCTAGAAGTTTTCAAGGATAATAAAAATTCCAAATATTCTGTCCTGTTATTAGATCATTTGTCCTGATTTGAAGGTACAGAAAAGATGCCACCTTAGGTAAGAACTGAAGACAAGATAATTGTAAAACATGATAAAAAATATACAGACTGTAGGAACTCTTATCCCAACCTTTCTTTCAAATTACGTTTGTTCTACTTGAAAGAGTTTTGAAGCAAATAAATCTTTTGTCTCCTAAGTTTATTTCAAATTAAATTTATATTCTGCCTAAACTTCTAAACAGGTATATGTAGAGCCCAAATAGATGCAAATACTGAAGTATATTGACAACTAGCTGTCATATGCGGACCCAACTTAAACAAAAAGTGGTAGATTTTCAGTCTGTAATTCTATTTTGAAAGGAAGCCAGTCCCATTGTGCTTAGTGCTCACAAATAAGTCCTAGCTTATTTGTAGCATAAATTTATCATCTTAACAAATAAAATCAATCTTCCTGCCTTACCTGACAGTTCCCCAAGCAGAATCGAGGCCCTCTGGCAACATGACTGAACATTTTCTAAATAGCCACAGACTTCAGATTCTTGCATTAATTTCTACAAATGTCAGGTAGAGAGATTCTGATTTGCCTTTTTCTTAGTCCTACTATAACTATGAAAAGGCTTTTGATGAAGCTCAGAAATTTGGATGAAAAGTAGAGTAGAATATATCCAATGACTCCAGTGGCTGCTTGGGTCCCCAGGCCAAGGCAATGAGTTGGTTTTTATTTCATATTTGCTCTGAGTGAGGATCACATGACTTAAAAGAAGGATGTATTATATTGATTCTAATGCTTCCAGAATATTTGTATGTCCCTAGAGAAAAGAGGAAGGAAAAAGGGCCTTTCTTGAGAGTCACTTGGTGCTCACATTTGTTTTCAATTTGAGGAGTGCTTGCTCTGTGTAGGGCTCATCTTCAAATCTGAATGACCATGAGGAGATTTGATTACAAATTTAAACACTCCAGAAGGCACAGCCTGCCCAGAAGGTAGGCAGGTCAGGCTGTTTTTTTTTCCCCCCACACTGGTTTGACTCAATCCTCTGGTGGCTCAGATACAACTTAAGCATGATTAAACTTTAGGACAAGATGCCAAGAGGATTGTGAAATCTTTATCCCTAAAATCAGGAGTGACAATCACTTGCCTCAGACGGTTTATGAAGACAAGATTTGAGCTGGATTATTTCTAAATGCTGGTCCCTGTCCCCATGCCGGACCACTATGAGAACACCATTCCTCAGCAAAATGAGGAAAATGAATAATATATCATGTTTTTCCATAAGTTAAATTTGTTCCTTTTTAATTATAGATTTTATCTGTAATAGAACTCACTTTGTTTGTAACATCACATTGTTGCTGGTAGCTGGAAATTAACTTTCCCATTCCTTAGCTTAGAAAAATAAAAAGTAATCAGCTCCATATCAATTCCAATTTCCTTTTAAATGTTTAAATGGGCCTTGAAATCCAAAATTCTGCTAACCACTGATCTAGATAATCTTCATTCAACAAATGTTCCTTTATCTGCATGCTCTTATGTCATACAAAGGAAAAATAATAACTTTGTCCCATAGGAGAATGAAAATAATAAAATCAACTAACACTCATTGTACATGACACCATGATAAGTGCTCTAGGTATATTATTTTATTTAATTTTTGCAATATTCTGCAGACAAAGATACTCAAACAAAAGCAGTGGAAGTGGGATTAGCACCAGTCACCTCTGGCAAAGGATCCCATAGCTGACCTGTTTTTGTTCTTATCCTCCTAAGAAAAGAAACTATTAATGGTACTTGCAAGAAGGTATCATGTTACCAGAGAAACACTGGAAAGTTTTAAATATATTGCTTTTTATGAAACCAAAGCTTGAGCAGTGAGGTAGGTAAAAACAAAAGAAAAGGGTGGATATTATAAAAATTAGTAGAATGCTTTGATGTAGGGAACCCTTTCAATCAGTCAGTTTTCAGTAATCAGAGACCATGTGTCCAGAAGGCCTGATCTTCCAATCTCAGCTTCATGTGGCATCTGCTTTCATCTCCTACATTCATGTGAGCACTTCTGCATATGCCGAAGCACTAAACGAGATATGAACAGGAATTGGCATCTAGCTCATTGTGAAGATCAATTATAGAACAGAAAAATAGTAATTTTCTTTTGATCAAGCCACTTTAACATTAATTCCAAATTCAAGATCAAGAACAGGAAGGCAGGTATATGCCAAAGCCATTTGAAACTGCTAATACACCCAATCCATAAGTCACAAAGCCCTAAATTGGATGGGTTAAGTCATCATTTTCACACTACTTTTCATATGTAGAGTGAGATGCCATAGGTAGGGTCTATGACCCCTAGAAGATGATCAGGTAGCTGTTACTATCGACAGGTAGTATTGTGTCTCTCTCACCTGAAAATCATGTACTGGAGCTCTAAACCCCAGTGTGACAATATTTGGAGGTATAGACTTTGGGAAGTAATCAGATTTAGATGAGTTCATGAGAGTGGGGCCCATGTGGTGGGATTAAGAGAAACCCAAGTAAGATGGTAGGTGTTGCAAGAGGGCAGACACACTGAAACCATACTCACAGAAAAATAGTCAATCTAATCACGCTAGGACCACAGCCTTGTCTAACTCAATGAAACTAAGCCATGCCCATGGGGTCACCCAAGACGGGCGGGTCATGGTGGAGAGGGCTGACAGAATGTGGCCTGCTGGAGGAGAGAATGGCAAACCACTTCAGTATTCTTGCCTTGAGAACCCCATGAACAGTATGAAAAGGCAAAATGATAGGATACTGAAAGAGGAACTCCCCAGGTCAGTAGGTGCCCAATATGCTACTGGAGATCAGTGGAGAAATAACTCCAGAAAGAATGAAGGGACGGAGCTAAAGCAAAAACAATACCCAGCTGTGGATGTGACTGGTGATAGAAGCAAGGTCCGATGCTGTAAAGAGCAATATTGCATAGGAACCTGGAATGTCAGGTCCATGAATCAAGGCAAATTGGAAGTGGTCAAACAAGAGATGGCAAGAGTGAATGTCAACATTCTAGGAATCAGGGAACTCAAATGGACTGGAATGGGTGAATTTAACTCAGATGACCATTATATCTACTACTGCGGGCAGGAATCCCTCAGAAGAACTGGAGTAGCCATCATGGTCAACAAAAGAGTCCAAAATGCAGTACTTGGATGCAATCTCAAAAATGACAGAATGATCTCTGTTCTTTTCCAAGGCAAACCATTCAATATCACAGTAATCCAAGTCTATGCCCCAACCAGTAATGCTGAAGAAGCTGAAGTTGAATGGTTCTATGAAGACCTACAAGACCTTTTAGAACCAACACCCCCAAAAATGTCCTTTTCATTATAGGGGACTGGAATGCAAAAGTAGGAAGTCAAGAAACACCTGGAATAACAGGCAAATTTGGCCTTGGAATACGGAATGAAGTAGGGCAAAGACTAATAGAGTTTTGCCAAGGAAATGCACTGGTTATAGTAAACACCCTCTCCCAACAACACAAGAGAAGACTCTACACATGGACATCACCAGATGGTCAACACCAAAATCAGATTGATTATATTCTTTGCAACCAAAGATGGAGAAGCTCTATACAGTCAACAAAAACAAGACCAGGAGCTGACTGTGGCTCAGATCATGAACCCCTTTTTGCCAAATTCAGACATAAATTGAAGAAAGTAGGGAAAACCACTAGACCATTCAGGTATGACCTAAATCAAATCCCTTATGATTATACAGTGGAAGTGAGAAATAGATTTAAGGGGCTAGATCTGATAGATAGAGTGCCTGATGAGCTATGGAATGAGGTTTGTGACATTGTGCAGGAGACAGGGATCAAGACCATCCCCTTGGAAAAGAAATCAAAAAAGCAAAATGGCTGTCTGAGGAGGCCTTACAAATAGCTGTGAAAAGAAGAGAAGCAAAAAGCAAAGGAAAAAAGGAAAGACATAAGCATCTGAATGCAGAGTTCCAAAGAATAGCAAGAAGATATAAGAAAGCCTTCCTCAGTGATCAACGCAAAGAAATAGAGGAAAACAACAGAATGGGAAAGACGAGAGATCTCTTCAAGAAAATTAGAGATACCAAGGGAACATTTCATGCAAAGATGGGCTCGATAAAGAACAGAAATGGTATGGACCTAATAGAAGCAGAAGATATTAAGAAGAGGTGGCAAGAATACACAGAAGAACTGTACAAAAAAGATCTTCACAACCAAGATAATCACAATGGTGTGATCACTCACCTAGAGCCAGACATCCTAGAATGTGAAGTCAAGTGGGCCTTAGAAAG
>NW_011494670.1:4231087-4231787 GCF_000754665.1 Bison bison bison | reverse complement strand
CAGGCCTTTGACTGTGTGGATCACAATAAACTGTGGAAAATTCTGAAAGAGATGGGAATACCAGACCACCTGACCCGCCTCTTGAGAAATGTGTATGCAGGTCAGGAAGCACCAGTTAGAACTGGACATGGAACAACAGACTGGTTCCAAATAGGAAAAGGAGTACATCAAGGCTGTATATTGTCACCCTGCTTGTTTAACTTTTATGCAGAGTACATCAAGAGAAACGCTGGACTGGAAGAAACACAAGCTGGAGTAAAGATTGCAGGAAGAAATATCAATCCCCTCAGATATGCAGAAAGTGAAGAGGAACTCAAAAGCCTCTTGTTGAAAGTGAAAGTGGAGACTGAAAAAGTTGGCCTAAAACTCAACATTCAGAAAACGAAGATCATGGCATCTGGTCCCATCATTTCATGGGAAATAGATGGAGAAACAGTGGAAACACTGTCAGACTTTATTTTATCCAAAATCACTGCAGATGGTGACTGCAGCCAAGAAATTAAAAGACACTTACTCCTTGGAAGAAAAGTTATGACCAACCTAGATAGCATATTCAAAAGCAGAGACATTACTTTGCCAACAAAAGTCCGTCTAGTCAAGGCTATGGTTTTTCCAGTGGTCACATATGGATGTGAGAGTTGGACTGTGAAGAAAGCTGAATGCTGAAGAATTGATGCTTTTGAACTGTGGTGTTGGAGAA
>NW_011494670.1:4226280-4230884 GCF_000754665.1 Bison bison bison | reverse complement strand
ACTTTGGCCACCTCACACGAAGAGTTGACTCATTGGAAAAGACTCTGATGGTGGGAGGGATTGGGGGCAGGAGGAGAAGGGGACAACAGAGGATGAGATGGCTGGATGGCATCACTGACTCGATGGACGTGAGTCTGAGTGAACTCTGGGAGTTAGTGATGGACAGGGAGGCCTGGTGTGCTGTGATTCATGGGGTCACAAAAAGTCAGACACGACTGAGTGACTGAACTGAACTGAACTGAAGAAGGAAACACAAAAGCATTCTCTTCACTATGTGAAGACACAGCAAGAACGTGACTTTTTGCAAACCAGAAAGAGAGGTCTCACCACAACCCAGCATGGTGCCCTGATCAGACCTCCAGAACCATGAGAAAATAAATCTCTGTTAAGTCACCCAGCCTATAGCATTTTGTAGGCAGCAGAGCTAAGTGCTGTCCTTAGACCTGTGAGGAGATAAGTCAACTGCAGTGGAAAGAAGTAATCAGCACTTTTTAACTGAGATTTGAAAAAGTAAAAGCAACGTAATCCCAAGATACCTGAGTCTTTGGGGAGAGAGGGAAGAAGGGTCTGTATCCATCAGGGACAGATGTCTGGCAGGATTCTGACACAGTTCTGACCTAGAGAGCTGTGATGCCAGCAAGCAAGCAAGGAGTGTTGTCTGTGATCATTTCTGACACAGAGATTGTCTGGGCCATCCCAGAGAGCAGAGACCACGCCAGTGCTGGCTCAGTCTGTTGTGATGCTGTGATGGCTCGGCCTGGGGCCAGTTTCCAGGAGAGCCAATGGGCAATAACAGAATACAGTGGCGGGAATGGTGGCAGAGAACTTTACTCCCTCCTCCATGATTCCATGTAGCTAACTCCTCATATGTCATGTGCAGCCTGTAGCCTCAGTGGAAGAGGAACACTCAAAAGGGAGATAACAGATTTGTTGACCATCTGGCATAGGGAAACCTAAGCTTGTTTGTATTTTTAATGGGAGAAATAGAGGCTTGTGTATGTGCATGTATATATACATGTGGTGCTAGTGGTAAAGAACACTAGCCAATGCAGGAGACATAAAGAGACACAGGTTCAATCCCTGGGTCAGGAAGGTCCCCTGGAGAAGGGCATGGCAACCCACTCCAGTGTTCTTGCCTGGAGAAGTCCGTGAAAAGAGGAGCCTGGAGGGTTACAGTATAAAGGGGTCATGAAGTCAGACTCGACTGAAGCGACGGCATGCACACACGCACACATTCTATATTGGTACCCTTTGTTTATTGAGCTGTTATAATATAAATAAAGGAAATGTTTAGAAATAATAAAAATATTTTGAAATAATAGAAATAAAGGGAAAAAATGGCTTTTTTAAGGCCAGTCATCAACTCTGACTCTGAAAGTTCCAGAGGGGCAGTACAATGTGGTACTTCAGAGCCTGGGCCTGCACCAAGCCCCCTGGGTTGGAACCCCAGCCCTGCCGATTCACTAGCTGTGTAACATGAAGCTAATTCCTTTATCTCCATGTGCCTCAGCTGTCACGTGGATATGATGCTAATGCCTTCCTTCAGGAGTCACAGTGAGTGTTAAGCGTTAAGTATTCAAAACTACACCATCGACAAAATTCATTCTTAATATTATTGTCAAAACTAGTATTTTATGGAACAAGTTGCCAGAAATAAATCCCGGAGGTCACTAAAGCAATTTAGTGTCATTACTATCAGCAGCATGTTAGGGTGACCACCCACCCAACTTTCCCAGGACTATCTTGATTTTAGCATTAAAAGTCCTGTATTCTGAGCAAAGTTGGATATTTGGTCACTCTGCTGTGAAGAGGAGAAAGTCGCCTGGAGAGGGATCAGCTGAAGAAGGTCCTAACCATTGGAGAGATTTTCTTTTGGAAGGGAGCAACATCACCACTGAAGCTGTAACTCCAAATCTGAGTGCCTGGTGTGAGACTCTGATAACAGTTAAGAAAGCATCTGTTGAGTTGTGTGTGACCATACAAAGCAAAGCTTAATATTGTGTTAGTCTGGTGGTCAGGAATTTTCCAGACAGGCTTTCTATCCTCTGAGTGACTTCTAGCCATGCTCATGTGGTCTGGGTCTCATAAGCTGAAGTTCTGTCCTGATATTTACAGAATGGAATTCTGAATAATAATCTAAGATTGCATTTGTAGAATATTTATCTCCAAGGAGCTCGGTGTTCTTGGCAGTCATTATTTAATTAATCCTTACCCTGTCTCTGTGCGACATAGAGCAGGCAGGTGTAATTATCTCTGTTTTGCAGATTACGTGACTTGGAGTCATGCCTGATTATAAGGTGCCTTGGAAAGAGATGTTCCACTCTGATACCAGGTTTGATTTGGTTCCCAATCTTTTTAGGGAGACTGATACTTGATGTGACTCTAGGGAACCCTACATGAACACCATAAATGTATTCCATCTCTCTGTGCTTGTCACACGCTTTGTTTGGTGACTGTGTTGGACAGCTTGTGCCCCACCGGCAAGACATTCAGCCTCTAGAGATCAGTCAACTCAGTCCATTCCCCGAATGAAAGACGTTCATGCTATCCTTTTGTGTGAACTGCGAGATCTTTACTGACTGATTAAATAATGGATTAATAATTGAGAAATGCCATATAACTCAGCCCACACCTTTGCTTCGGGAGCAGTCAGTCCAAATAGGAAGGGAATCTGTGAGGGCAGGAATTGATTTCCCCATCAGAGGAGCTGGGCTCACAAAGGTGGTGCTAAGAGTAACAAAACGAAATAACTGTCAACATGCACTGAATTCTTAAGGCACACCAAGCACTGTATATGTATCGGTGCTATGGGCTCAGTGTTTGTGCCCCGCTACCTCCCAAATTCATACGTGGGAACCTAATCCCCAGTGTGACAGTATCAGGAGGTGGGGACTCTGGGAGGTGATTGGGGTGAGTGCCCTGATAAAGGATGCCCCAGTTTGCTTCCTTGCCCCTCGAATGTGAGGTCACAGAAGACGGATGTCTATGAAGCAGGCTGCAGGTCTTTACCATATGTCGAATCTTCCATCAACTTGATTTTGGACTTCCCAGTCTTGGGAAATGTGAGAAAGAAATGTTGGTCAAGTCACCCAATCTGTGGTAGTTTGTGATAGCAGTCTAAACGGACTCAGATAACCAATGCATTTAATCCTCACCAACAAGGCAGGGGCTACTTTTCAGATAAGAAAACTGAGGCACAGAGAAATAAAATAATTTGTGAAAGGTTACAGTGCTAGCAGGTGTCAGCGCTGGGATCTGAACCCAGGCACACTGCCCTCAGAGACCTCAGAGGAACTACCATGCTTAGTGACAGCAGAGATCAAACAGTTCAAAGATAATTTTCTCCTGATTAAACGAAACTCATGTCCTGCCTAAAGGATAAACCCAGCGGCCACACGTCTGAGGGACCTTCACCTCCTCTGACTAGTGGGGGGAGGGTGTGACCAGCGAGGAGAAAGTTTTATCTTTCTAACCTGAGCTCAGAAGGGGTGACAGTAATAGGCAGAGCAGCAAGTTTGCCAGTATCGAAGGCCTTTCTTGGTTTAACTAGTTTTCCGAACTTGTCACTCAGGCTAATCGGAAATCAACATAATTATTCTATGCCCCGCGCCTCCACATTTATCATGGTTTGCTCCAGGGGCACCAGCTCATCATTTATTGTGATGTCAGCTACAGCACCTTCGTTTGTCCTTGTGCAAATCAGGGAAGGTGGGGTGGGGAATCCAGAGAGAGGAAAGATTTTGGAGGTACTCAGATAGGAAGGCGAAGGCTGTTTCATTTTGGAATATTTTGCACTAGTTCCAAAAAACCAGAATTGTCACCATGGGTCCAAGACACACCCCAGGGTCAAGTAGCCTCTATGAGCATTTGTGGCCATGGGTACAGGGTCTCATAAGCACAAAGCATTTACAATAATGAGAAGTGCATCGATAAAAGCTAGTTTTATGACAATTCTAAAGCCTTGGACATCATCAGCAAGATCTTAAATCAGGCCTCAGAGGCAATTTCCTTCCATAGTTGCTTTTTTTGAGGTTGCCACTAATCTGCTTGGATGAGAACAATGGGAAAAACTGGTTTCCATTTCCTTTTCATCTTCAAGCCTCTATAAACTGGCATATCACTTGCCAATTTGGACATTGCTAGTGGCTCAGCTGGTAAAGAATCCACCTGCAATGCAGGAGACAGGTTTGATTCTTGGGTGGGAAAGATCCCGTAGAGGAGGAAATGGCAACCCACTCCAGTATTCTTGTCTGGAAAATCCCATGGACAGAGTACCCTGGTGGGCTGCATTCATGGGGTCACAAAGAGTTGGACACGACCTAGCGACTGAACGACTCAGACAATCAAAAATACCTGAGAGTCGGCAATGGCATATCTTACTAAAGCTGCCTCCGCCTGCTTCAGATTCACCAGTGATTCTCCCGCCAACATGTTCCGTCCAGTCTCCCAGTATCCAGTCAGCTGGAGGCAGGTAACAGATAAAGGTGAGGAGCATAAACACTGATCTGGCCTCACCACAAATCTCTTCCTCAACACCAGCTTCCTCATTCTCTGACACAGAACTGCTTTTTTTCTGAGTCAGACTCCCAAACCTCATGTAAAGG
>NW_011494670.1:4220594-4226180 GCF_000754665.1 Bison bison bison | reverse complement strand
AGTTCCTCCCCAGCTCTGCCTGGATCCCTGTGAGCCCAGTGATTCCTCTGAGGCCCTGGAACCCTTACCTTCCCACGCCCTGGTTTTCTCCAGGCTTGTAGCATGGACTGATGGGCTACGGGAACTGGGGATGGTGCCAGAGCGAGATAGACTAAGCCCTGGGCTCTTACGAGCAAAAGGAGATGAGCAGCAAACAAAAAATAAGTATTGAAATTTCAGGACAAGAAGACTGCTCTAAAGTGTCAAGCAGGGTGAAGAGGTAACAGTGATGGAGACTGTGGAATGGAATGCAGTTTTGCCCCAAGCCCCAATCTGCTGCCTGGGGCCCCGTCAACTGAAAGAAACATCACACTCCCCTATCTTGACAGGGCCCCATGTCACAGCTCAGGGAAAAAGGAAAATGCCAGCACCTTGTTTAAAAAGTATTGAGTTTCAAGATCATGAGAGCAGAGAATTAAACCAAGCTCAGCGCCCTGCACATCTACACAGGCCACCAACCACCACACCTCCGTGCCTCGGAGGGACCCCGCCCCATTCCTGTTGGGCTCAGTTCAGCCATCAGAATGTCCCTCTGCTTCTATTGCCATGAGAGGCATTGCCTGTTTGCCTCTATGTGGCTGAGGGTTGCCAGACCTCTCGAGCCCAGATCCTATACTCCCACACTGCCCGCCAGCCCCCACCCTGGCCTCCGGGAACCTGCCCAGCGTGAGCTGTGCCATAGAAGCCAGTCCATTTCCAGGTTATTTCGGATTATCCTTCCTCCCTCCCCTAGGCTCTTCTCATTTCCCATTCTCCACTCCTTCGCACCTGCTGCTCCTCAGTCTTGCAGCTGGCAACAGGATTGGGTCAGTGGACACCACTGATGTTAGTATTTGGCTTTGCTTTCAGGACCTCTGGGCATAATCCTCCCAGCACCCCTGAAGGCAAGAGTTCAGGGGGTCGCCCACATTGAAAATACAGCTGTAAGGAACCAGCCAGCCTGTCCACTTGAGAAACACTGTCCTGAAGATGCTGCTGTGGGAATATTCACTGGGCTCTTTAAAGGCATTTCAGCACCGAGGTTTCAATGCCATGTTCATCTCTTCTCTGCTCCTGCTACTGGTGAGATGAAGGGGATGGTATAACTGAGTATGTTTGTTGAATCAGCTTCTGTGACAAGAGAGATAACAAATGTGAGTCAGAAAGTGAAAGGAACAGACCTTTCAGGAAGCAGCAGCAGCATCCTTTTTTACTGGCAAGGAACTTGCAGCTGAGTCACGTGGGGAGGATCGGGCTGGGTAAGCTTCTTTAGTATATAGGAAGAAGGATGATAAGGGCTCCTGCCAGGGACTCACTATTGTACAGGTAGGAAGAAGGGAACTGATACCCTTTCTAGTTTAGTAATAAAGAGGATTAAAAATGTGCTTTCAGAACTCTGTGAGCTCTTTTTTATATTCTATAGCAATAGCAAGGCATATAGATTAACCTGGTTCCATCTTCCCACCACAGAATACCTATGAAAAAAAAAAAAGATGTCTTAATTTTATGAGTTGATATGACTTAAGCATATTCAGATAATCTGAGATAATGGCCTATTATTTTGGCAAAAAATATACATATATTAAAGCCTGCAATTCATTCCTGCTGAAAAGGAATTTATCCAAGGCACGATTTCATTCCTAAAATGGAGACAAAGACCTGTGGAAAAGTGCAAACTTGAAACTACGACTTTGACTCTCTCTCCAAGCCGAGGAAGATGCTGGGCACGATGTCAGGATGAAGGCCGGAGGAGGAAAGGCCCAGCGGGGAAGTGGCCACACCTGGTCTGACCCCCAGTGCCTGAGAGTTCCCTGTGCCCACAGGCCCGCCATGCCTTTACACTATGTTCTCCCCTTCTCTCAATCCTCCTGTTTCGCTTTATCTTGACCCATTTCCGGCTATACTGTCCTTGATCTTTTTGTTTTGTTTATTGTTTATTGGAGTATAATTGCTTTACAATGTTGTGTTAGTTTCTGCTGTACAACATCATGAGTCGGCCATATGTATACATGTATCCCCTGCCTCTTGAGCCTCTTCTCCCATTGGCCTATTCCACCCCTCTAGGTCATCACAGGGCACCGAGCTAAGCACCTTGATCTTGAAACCCACTCAAGTGTCCGCTTTCATCTGTCTGGCTTTAGCCTCCTTTCTGGTGAATGGCTCTTGGCCCAGGTCGTCTGCAACCTCCAGACCCACCCAGGTGTGGAGCTGAGCATTCTTGGATGCTTCACCTAGGGCAGGGGACTCCCACCTATCCCTTGCCTTCCAAACAGCGCCATCTCTTACCCCTCACCCTCTCTCCTGGCCCTGAGCCAAGCTTGCGGCTTTCCCCTCCAGCTCCAGCTCAGCTTGTACCAAATATTTCTGTCTTGTTGCTGTTTAGTCCAGAAGTCATGTCCAACTTTTTGTGACCCCATGGACTGTAGCCCGCTAGACTCATCTGTCCATGGGATCTCCCAGGCAAGAATACTGGAGTGGGTTGCCATTTCTATCTCCAGGGGATCTTCCTGACCCAGGGAATCGAACTGCATCTCCTTCATTGCATGTGGATTCTTTACTGCTGAGCGACCAGGGAAGAACCATATATACATAGTTCATGGATAAATATCATTGAACAAGAGCAGGCAAATTATTTTCTACTTCTCTTTCTTGGGATAGTTTTCCCAAAAAGTAATATTTTTTTATTAAGCCCAGATCCTGTGAGTAATATATACACAAGTGCTCTGAAAACTGTAAAGTGCTGTGTAAACATCAGTTATTATGTTTCATCTGAAAGAATATCTCTGTAATGGCAAGTAGAAATAAAGCCCTCACAAGAGACATATCTACTCACTTTAGCTTTTTGTTTTAGTTTTCTAAAAACATTCATCAGATTTCAAACACCATTTAATATTTGAAAGTTCCCCTTATCCATATTTTTAACCATCTTGATCTTAAGGAATTCCTTTCCGCACATATGCCTATTGTACGAGATTACAAACTGGTTACATCAGAGTCTGCATGATCCCAGACAGGCAGGCTACAGGCCAAATAGAGTGTTTCAGCTTTCTGGTAAAAACCTCCCTAGGATAATTTCCACCGCAATCTTTGTTATAACTAAAGTAAGCTCTGATGTAGGGTTCCTAGGACGTGTATGTAAAGAAATACACCCATGGACCTTTTAAGATAACCGCTCAGTACTCTGTTTCAATGATTTGCCAATTAAAAATTTTTCCCAAATTACTTTTGCTCATTCCGTTTTTATTGATCCAGAATGATACATGATAACAGCACAAGATTTAATTCTAAACCAAGGTTTTATAATCTCTTTACTGTTGGCATTAATTGAAATGAGCCTATTCCATCTAAAATGTTTTCTATTGCTCCCATGTCATTGTCAATAACACATTTGTTTGTTTAGATTCTCCATGTTTGTTTAACACTCTGTTGGCTCCTTCTACGGCCTTATGAGGTCTGAGTAGAACACACTGAAACATGTTTGGGACTGTAATTTAGTGAGCCTGTTGTTGTTTTTTTTAAGTATGCAGTGAGAATTATTTTAAGAAGATATTCATAGCGTTACACGTACTGTATGTGCTAACAGCTAGAGCCTTTATGGTGTAATAGTTAAGTCAATAAGGGCATTTAAATTGGGTCACACTCAACTTTCAGCAGTTGATATTATGCTACCTTGGTATTTTGCATCTCGTTTTCACATCACATGTAACTTGATAAAATTAATAAACTTAATAAAATTTTTAAAGTATATGTTTCCATGAAAGAAGTCCATCAGATTTAATAAGTAGTTCTTAAGCCTAATTGCCCATTAGAATCACCTGGGGAATTTTTGAAATTATGCACACCCAGGTCCCATCTGTGTGTGTGTATGTCTGTGCGCTCGGTCACTCAGTCGTGTCCAACTCTTTGCGACCCCAAGGACTATAGCCCGCCGGGCGCCTCTGTCCATGGAATTCTCCAGGCAAGAATACTAGTGTGGATAGCCATTTCCTCCTCCAGGGGATCTTTCCAATTCAGGGAGCTAACCCGTATCTCTTGCATCTCCTGATTGGCAGGCAGGTTCTTCACCATTGAGCTTCCCTGGTGGCCAAGTGGTAAAAGAATCTGCTATCGTTGCCTGGGAAATCCCATGGACAGAGGAACCTGGCGGGCTACAGCTCATGGGGTTGCTGAAGAGTTGGACACGACTGAGCAACTAAACAACAACAGGACCAGACCCCATCTAAGACCAGTTAATTCCAGATCTCTAGGTCTTGATTCTCAAAGTGTGGTTCCCAGACAAGAACTTCAGCGTCACCTGGGAACTTGTGAGGAATGCAGATTTTTCAGGCCCACCCCGGACGTACTGAATCATTACACTGGGGCGAAGGGCAGGGCTGGGGTCCAGCCATCTGTGCTTTGCAAGCTCCCCAGGTTACTCAGATGCTCAAGTTCAAGAACCACTGCTTTAGGTACCAAGTTACCTTTTTCAAAAAGCTTCCAGAGATTAGAATAGACATCCAGGGTTGAGAATTACCAGGATGGTAGTGCTGTAGGACTTCAGAGGCATAAAAAAAGGAAGAAATTGCTGGAACAGAAAAACACATTAAACTTCTATTTATAGGGGAGCTGCCTCCTACACCCCAAATGCAGTGCTGAGGAGAAAAGCAGTCAGTGTAGCTTGCTGAGGTCATGCTCAGTGACTGGAAGAGAGGGTCCATGGCCTGGGATGGGATACTACCCACGCCTCCCCCACCACCGCCCCCATCCAGACCAGCTCCTTCCGGTCAGGATACACAGAGAGCAATGAGCACAACTGGCCAAGGGACTCAGGACTCACCTACAGCATCAGACAGCATACAGTGCCGCCTGGAGAGAGTATTTCAGACCAGATGGTTAAATCTGGGAATTCAACTACATAATATTTTATTTGAACTTATTCCTAGTAAGTTTGATTGAAGTAAATATTCCAAGTGATTGTCTCAAAGAACATTCAGATAAATACATAATTATGATAAGCCAGCAAATGCTTCCACTTGATCAAGCATTCAGATTGAATACAATAAATCATTTTCAACAATTCTTTTGAAACTTTTCTAGGAGCAGCTCTTTAAGAGACTGATAACAGGCATGTGGAAAAATACAGACAGAATCAATTTATACCTTAAGTTGTCTGCAATTAATTCCTCTTACTAAATTATTGGTAATGAAATATATTAAAAATAAAATATCTATTTAATTTCTGGAGTACATCAAAGCTGTATATTGTCACCCTGCTTATTTAACTTCTATGCAGAGTACATCATGAGAAACGCTGGGCTGGAAGAAACACAAGCTGGAATCAAGATTGCTGTAGAAATATCAATAACCTCAGATATGCAGATGACACCACCTTTATAGCAGAAAGTGAAGAGGAACTAAAAAGCCTCTTGATGAAAGTGAAAATGGAGAGTGAAAAAGTTGGCTTAAAGCTCAACATTCAGAAAATGAAGATCATGGCATCCGGTCCCATCACTTCATGGCAAATAGATGGGGAAACAGTGGAAACAGACTTTATTTTGGGGGGCTCCAAAATCACTGCAGATGGTGACT